>NC_085878.1:32275499-32325499 GCF_034702125.1 Engraulis encrasicolus
GAGATGAGATAATAAAACAACAGTAGGAAGAAAAAGATGAAGAAGGAAAATTAAGTCACATATGTTCAAGGGGGATATAAAATAAAATAAACAATGTCTTTCTGCTCGGATGTCATTTTTTAAAGTGTCACCAGTGGCATATTTAGTGCGTTTGTCACTGGCTCCAAAAAACAGGCTTGTCCCTCCCCCTTGTCGACAGGACCCGGGCCCCGGGCACTGACACATTAAGTAGATTAATACAGCGTTACAGTGGAGAGAAAACTCATTTCAGTGTGAAATTACACGACGCTGAGAGGAGAGGAAAGACTCTCTTATAATGCCACTCCAGCTCAGGTTGCAAGAAACAATGCTTTTGTGCACACACTCAAAAACAAAATCCCTCAGCTTTTCGTCCGAAAGCCCAACAAAAAGAAAAGAAAGAAAAAAAAGAAGAAAGGCAGAAATGGGAAACCTGCCCTGATGCTGTTGCAGCTTTAATTTTTTAAAACGTGCACTACAGTGCAATGCCATCTGCACCATGACAGAGGAAACAGTTGTTCCTTTTGATAAAATGCAAATGAGTGGGGGTGGTCTGCACTGCTGTGCTGTGTGCTGTGTGCTGTATGCAGTGCTCCCTCCCAGCCCCCACCCCTATCACAAGAGGCCCTCACAGCTGGGGGACTGGGCCTCCTCCTGTCTCCTCTCCTCTCCACGCCGCCTCCAATAGCACCAGTACCAACACACATTTTGTAGCGCTAATTCAACACTAATAGAGGGACTAAATACCAAACACACTTTAAAATGCACCGAATAGGACCAAAAACAACACTTTCTGAAAGTGTTAAATGAGTGTTAATTCCACACTTAAATAGTCAGATTGTACAGTACACTGTTCACCATTAGCCTCAGCTGGCCTGGAATCAGCAAAGACTGTGGCCTGGCACAGGAGACAGGTGCTGCTGCATGCAGGCAATTGGACCCAACTGTACACGCCAATGGACCAAACACTTTAAGGTTAAACGGTACTTTCCCTGACAGGTCCAGTATCCCAGGCCTTAGGGCTGGCAATGGATCTGAGAGTGATTCAGCTCTACAGTAGCTGTCCATAGCTCAGCTATGCTATCAAGCCTGGTTGTTGCCATTCAGCTACAGGAAGTGCTGCACAGCACTCCACAGCACACAAGTGCGCACTGCACACAACGAAATTGCATTTATGTAGGTAAGGTAATATAGTGTTTCTCAACAGGGGCTCTGCAGCCCCCCAGGGGGCGTTGACGAGCCTTAGGGGGGCATTGTGAGCGAGGCAGCTGAAAGGAGACGGTGCTTACTTGCCATTGGGGTGCATTCGTCCATAGTATTTTTTAATACTAAAGGGGGCGTTGGGTGGCTTAAAAAAGATTGAGAACCACTGAGCTACAGTAAGGTGCTATAGGGCTAACTGCTGCCAGTCACCATTGGGAAAAACTATATGGTCCTGCATAAGGCTACTACTGCTGGCTGCCATTGAGCTTAGCTGTATGGATCCTATAAGGTCTCTCTCCCCACATCGCACCACCTGGGATTTGCATAGGAAATCCCATGACAGGGAAGGAGGCAGAATGTACACTGCCTGGCCTTGTTAACAATGGCTGCTATGTGAAAGTGGAGTAACGCTACACAAAAGAGGTTGCTGAATCACTGTGTCAGCTTAAAAAATATAAAAGCCACCTCTCTCTTTCTCTCTCTCTCTCTCTCTCCATCCAGCAATCTCTCCCTCACTCCCTCTCTATCCATGCATTTCTTTCTCATCTCTCTCTCTCTTTCTCTATCCGTGCATCTCTCTCTCTCTCTATCTCTCTCTCTCTCTCTCTCTCTCTCTCTCTCTCTGCTAAAGGGAGAAAAACAATCCAGGCCAGAGCTGCTGAAGTGCAGATGAGTTGAGTTGAGTTGAGTTGGTCTGATGAGATGATGCGGACGCTCCTGTCACCGTTCCAGCGTCAATGAGAGAGCTGAGAAGCAGTCCGAGGGGGAGCAAAAAGTCTATTTTGAACACAGTTGGAACATAATTCACTCCAACCTCCCGAGGACACGAACCCAGAGAGACAAGGAGACAGAGGAAGACGGAGAGAGGATGAAAAAAAAAAAACAAGAACCAAGTGGGAGAAAGATAGTGAGGGAAGAAAGGAGGAGGGTTAAAAGGGAGAAACTGAAAGAAGAAGAAACAGTCAGAGAGAGAGACAGAGAGAGAAAGAGAGAGAGAGATAGAAAGAGAACGTGGCACACTGAATATTTTTCACCAATCAGCTTCTGGATTTACAGTAGCACACATATATTATTCCGGCATATCACTAATGATGTGAGACGACATCTCCTTGACAGGAAATGAGTATAAATAAGACTAGATTTATTTTTTTTCTGGGGGGAAGGCTGAGTGGTGACACTCATGTCATCTCAGCCCCCTTGATCACGTCTCCGAACGAGCCTGGGAACAGGTGTTTACTGACTAACTTTCTGTGGCGGCGCGCGCCGTACCCTTCCCTTCCCTTGCCTTAGACAGCTGAGTGCTGTCAAGGCAAATGTGTCACTCAGAATAAACACACACACACACACACACACATACACACACACACGCACACACACACACATGCACGTACACACACGCACACCCACACACGCACACACACACACACATACACACAGATGTTCTCCCCTCTCTACTGTAAATCCATGATGATATTACAGCAACTGAAAGAGTGCCATACGGACTCATTCCCTTATGTGCTCTGACATGGTGAAAAATGTCTGTTAATGTGCTGTGTGTGTGTGTGTGTGTGTGTGTGTGTGTGTGTGTGTGTGTGTGTGTGTGTGTGTGTGTGTGTGTGTGTGTGTGTGTGTGTGTGTGTGTGTGTGTGTGTGTGTGTGTGTGTGTGTGTGTGTGTGTGTGTGTGTGTGTGTGTGTGTTTTGGGGAGGCTATGTGAAGAGGCAGCGGTAGACGAAAAGGTCAGGTGGGGGAAAACACACTTCACACACAAAAACAAACACACACAACACCAACACCCCTGAAGCCCTGCAGATATGTATTTTAGTGCTTCCTGCATTGCACTCTTCACTAGTCTGCCTTTGGTGCTGACACTTTGGTTGACTCTGCGGCTCCTTCCAAGCGATGCAGAGGCAGAGGCAGAGGCAGGGGCAGAAGTGGTGGTGATGGTGGATCTGGTGGTGGTGGTGGTAGTGATGGTGCAGGAGGTGGTGTTGTGTATCATTTATCACTGCCGAGCTGAGCCGGGCCTTACATTTCCCAGTGACGACGCGGCCACATGTCGCTATGTGCTGTGCTGTGCTGTGCTGTGCTGTGCTGTGCTAAGCGCGGCTAGCTATCTAGCTAGCGAGCGAATAAAGCAGATGGCCGTGCATTGCGACACACCTTATGTTTGCACTGACAATGGCTCGGCTGCTGATGCTTCTGTTGCATGTGTTGTTGCCGCCTACTCCACCCCCCACCCCCGCCCCTTCATTCCTTGCATTTCCATACACCCACCACCACCACCACCACCATCATCGGGGCACTTACTACATCGCCTGCTGTCCACATCTGACCTCCTGACATGCGGGGCCGTCTCTGCTGTGCCTTACACAGGGCAATCTGGAGCACGGTGTGCTTGTAATTTCTTTTCCCCACAGCACAGCACTGCTGCCTATGTCAGTGTCAGTTTATCGGGGTGATATTTGTGTGCAGAAGGGAGGAGGAGGAGGAGGAGGAGGAGGAGGAGGAGGAGGAGAAGGAGGAGGGGGCCCAGAATGATCTTTAGTGAACCTAGCATGTGATATTTGCGGCCTGGGTACAGCGCTATGCTAACATTGTGCTAGCCTTCTTGAGTAATGGTTGTGATAATATGTTGCAATAATGTGCCAGCTTTATGCTAACGCTGTGCCAAAGGGAGTTATGCTATGCTAACACTGCAGCAGCATTGTTCAAGCATTAGGTTGCCAGCAGAGTACGTGTCAGCACGTGTTGGTACATTTCGAGGTGCTGTGTCAGGTTTGTGAGGTAACTGTTTTCGGAGGGAAGTGTGAATGACGTAATAATGTAACAAGATACTCACATCGCCACCGAGCAGGCCTCCGTTGGCTTCTGCCATGTTCATGTAATTGTTGTTCGCAAACTGTGGACGAGAAGAAGAGGAAGAAGAGAAAAAAACATGAAACACATGTTAAAACAAGCCTCCAGTCATCATGATGTTTACATACGATGACACCCACTTCAGACATTCATTGTCATCACCAAAAGAGACCCCTTGCTACGAGCAATTAAACTCCAGTAAAGAGCGCATCCCCTTGAAATACTCAGACCAGCCCAGCAACCTAGCAACAAGTTGGAACCCCACCTCCTCAGTCCCCCTGCTTGCTCCCTGCCCCGAAATGTTTACATATTACGTGCACTTTTGGCTCTGCTCACACGAGCGAGGAAGAGGAAGAGGCATCCGCATGCATCGCTCCCATTGTGGCTAGCTAGCCAGGCGCTTCGGAGAGCAAGGGGCCAATTCAGTGCAAAGGTAATGAGAATCCAGGCCCCGCTATTCAGCTCCCCTTATGGGACGAGTGGTTAAGGACGGGTTTGCATCACAAAAGCAAAGGATGGAGATGCATCGGCAGGTTATTAACTTCAAGTAACCCAGAGGGCTGGATGGGGTGGGGGATTTACTCGAGCGGAGCGAGGAACAAAACCAGTTTTGGTTGGGTGAGATGCGTGGACTATGAGGTGGGGGTTACTGGAGGTGCAGCATGAGAAACATGGAGCTTTTGGGGCTCTGTAGTAGTACACTGTAGAGGGTGTACCAGAGAGAGGCGTGTGGGTGGGGTGGGGGGTTTGAGGTATGGATGAGCTATTAAAATAGGGGACATGCTTAAGAGGCGAAATGGAGGAATAGCATTGTCCTCTCCTCATGGGCTTTTCACCCCAGCACCCACACCCCAAAGAAAACACACACACACACACGTATGCACATTCGCGCGCGCACGCACACACGTGCACACACGTGCACACACACGCACACACACGCACACACACATACACACACACACACACACACACACACACACACACACTCACACACACACATACGCACACACACACACACACACTTCTTCTGCTACCCCCCCCCCCCCCCCCACCAGGCCTCCCCTCCCTCCCTCCTCTTAAACCCACGCACACACACGCACACACACACACACACACGCACGCACGCACGCACGCACGCACGCACACACACACACACACCACACACACACCACACACACACACACACACACACACACACACACACACACACACACACACACACACACACATTACACACACACACTACACACAACCCCCTGGCAGAATGGCAGCCACTTCCTTTCTTCCGAGACACAAATGCACTGACAGGTAGGAACAATGGGACACAGAATGAAGAATTATGGGCCAGCAGCTGGACCCTGGGAGCACAATGGCTCTCTCTGTGACCACGGCAACACAAACCCCAAGCCTACCCTAGACGCCACCGGGAGCAGAGCAGAGCAGTACGGGGAGAGAAGAGAGGAACACTGGGACACACTGGGACGCTGGGACAGGGACGCACACTAGGCAAGAACTTTAGTAAAAACGTGGGATGGGATGGGATGGGATGGGATGCGTCTTCATGTGGAGGTTTGAGAGGTACAGAAAGAAAGAGAGAGAGAGAGAGGAGGGAGGGGGGGCAGACAGGAAGGAAGAGAGAAAGGAAGAAACAAACAAACAAACAAAAAGACAAGAGGAAAATTAACAAATGATTAAAGAAGGAAAGAATGTGGTGTAGAGAGAAAGAAAGAAGGAAAGAAAGAAAGAAAGAGAGAAGGAAAGAAAGAAAGAAAGAAAGAAAGAAAGAAAGAAAGAAAGAAAGAAAGAAAGAAAAAAACGAGAAAAGGAAAGAAAAGAAAAAGAATGTCATATTGTCCCTCCACTGTTTCTAGAGGCTGGCTAAACTAATCGCCTTTAGTGTATTCATTACAAAGACATACTGAAAGACATGATGAATGCAAAGCAAGTCAAATAAGAAGCATGTGCGCGCACATACTCTCACACACACACACACACACACACACACACACACACACACACACACACACACACACACACACACACACACACACACACACACACACACACACACATGGCAAAAAATGTCTCCTTATCTTTCTCAAGCCCAAACAATGGCAGAAACAAATTAAGATCAGAGCAAAAAATGAGGAGTGCGTTCATTTATTTCCCACCACCACCCTCCCTCCAATTTTTTCTCCTGCTCCTCTTTTCTTCAGAGTAGTTAGTATGCGAATGTAATTACCGAAGGAACTGCGGCTAATCAACTACGAATGGTATCCATTAATTAGTATATGCCCCGGAGAGGGAGAGGGAGAGGATGGAGGATGGGGCTGGTGATGTTTACAGCGTAACGCAAGGCTGGAGCCTGAAGCCTTGGAGCCTGAGCTGGGGCCACGAGGACGATGGCAGCTGGTGAAGCAGGTGGTTTCAGCCAACCACCTCGTACCTGCAGCCAGCCCAGCAGCCCCACTCCTCTCCAAAACCAACACTCACAAAACTCCATGCTCAGGATTTTTTTATACACTACTCTACACAGACGCACGCGCACCCAGTACGCACACACGCACGCACGCACGCACGCACGCACGCACGCACGCACGCACATACTGTAAGCACACACGCGCACCATCAAACACACACACACACCGAACAAGAGCGATAACCTCTGAGGAGAAAACATCTGTCCAGGAGTAAACCTGACAACATCCTCCCCGCAGCAGCTTCTCTGTATCAACATGCAACACTCTCTCCCATCCTTCACCCCTCCCTCCCTCTCTCTTTCTCTCCCCATCTCTCTCTCTCTCTCTGCCTCTCTTTCTCTGCCATCTTGGTGCAGCTAAGTCAGTCATTCTGAGAAGTACTCGGGTAGTAATTAACCTTACGAGAGGCTTATCGCTGGAGTGCTACCCCGTCCTCCTTCGTCTTTTTTAGATTACAAATTGAAGTCCCCGAGATATCCCTCTCTATTCAAACACAGGGAACATTGTGCGCGATGTTGGGCAGAGATAGGCAGCCTATACTACACTCTTTGCTTTTTTTTATATACTTTGCTTTTCGAATAAGACTTTAGTGGGGCGAACAAACAATGGCTTTCAAGCCCACATTCAGAACAGATATCTCTCTCTCTCTCTCTCCTTTCTATCTCTTTCAATTCCTAGTCTCTCTCTTTCTCACAGAGCATTCTGGGACGGAACGATGCAGGCCGTGCGCGAGTCTCTGAATGCCTCATTTCATCCTCAGTGTGGGTGCAGCATAATGCTAACAGCGTGAGAGGAAGCGAATGCATATTTCTCTTTCTCTCTCCGCAGGACGGGGGCCCTGTTTTTTTATTTTTTTCGAGTGGGGCTAAGGTGCCCAACACCAACACCACCACCACCACCACCACCACCACCTCTGTCGTCGTCGCTCCGAGGGTTTAAGTTATTCATTAACACCATCAGCATCCTCCCTTTCCCCTACAATCCAATTACCTGCCATGTTTGGCCTCCTCGCCCTGGCCTGCACTGCACTCACTCCTAACACATGGCAATCGTCAAGCAGCTCATGAATATTAACTCTGGGCCTGACCACGGACAAATTGCGTGCCAATGGACAAATGCTCTAATAGAGTGGCGAGACACAGGAGAGAAAGAAAGAGAGAGTGAGTGAGAGGTGAGAGTGTGTGTGTGTGTGAGAGAGAGAGAGAGAGAGAGAGAGAGAGAGAGAGAGAGAGAGAGAGAGAGAGAGAGAGAGATGGTGTGCCTGTTTTAATTTCTCACGGTGTCACCCTCAGATAGATGACTGGAGAGGCAGTTGTACAATTGGGGGACAAGTTTGGTTCTCGATCATTGGCATGGGTGCCCACGCAGGATTACATGCTTCTGCAGACTGCAGGGCAGAGTCATGGAATTCAAAGTTCTGACAACCGGGGTACAGGAAGCCGGTTAGTAACAAGATTCACGTATATGCAAATCATTCTAGGCAGTGGCTTTCTTTTTGCTAGAGACTAACACAGAACCACTAAGAAGCATAAGAAGCAAAGATTCTGTAAAAATGAATTAAAATGATTTACATTTACATTAACTGCACTTTCTGTGTTTGATGCTCACTTCCTGGAACTATTTTGGAACTATGTCAATGGCGATACGTGCAAAGAAAGTAGATCCAAAGGAAGAAGCGTTATTTTGTTTCTTTTCCGGTATCCACTTTATGTCGGGTGAACGCCCCCTTAGGAGACCTTCGGTTAGGAGACCTTCGGAGTCCTGAGGTTGAGAATAAATCAAGCCCCCTTAGCGCTGTAGATGGCGGTAGTGCACGTCTTGAGCAAACACCTCAAAAATAGAAGAAGAAGGAGGGGACAACGCCCCCTTAGGAGACCCAACTTGAGCCCACGCTTTTGCATTGAGTGGGCGTGGTTTGCGTTATCTTTCTCTTATCCAGTATTTTTGATACGTGTTTTAAAGGCTCCATGAGCCGCCATCTTTGTTTAAAAATATAACAGAGGTCAATGGGATTATCCTAAGTAACTCTTACTTCCATGGCTCTGGTGCAGGGTGCCTTGACGTGTGTGTGTGTGTGTGTGTGTGTGTGTGTGTGTGTGTGTGTGTGTGTGTGTGTGTGTGTGTGTGTGTGTGTGTGTGTGTGTGTGTGTGTGTGTGTGTGTGTGTGTCATGTTCATGGATGGATGTTTCAGAAGGCTCTTTAGTGTGGATGTGTCACAAGTGTCATCATTTCTGATGAGCTTGTGGATTTGTGAAATCAGAAATCAGGACACAAGTGAATTTATGACATCGCAAACACTTGGCGAATATCGAAACAACAAGGAATGGAGCAAGAGGGTCTTGGAACTCCCAAAATTCCTGTTTTCTTTCCTGGTCACTGTGTGTGTGTGTGTGTGTGTGTGTGTGTGTGTGTGTGTGTGTGTGTGTGTGTGTGTGTGTGTGTGTGTGTGCGTGCGTGCGTGCGTGTGTGCGTGTGTGTGTGTGTGTTATGTGTGTGGTGCATGCATCGGAAACGGTCATGCTGATGATTGGCCTGACCGGAGCCAAACGCCAAATGAAATTAGGAGTGATGGGAGGGTCTCCACTACTAATGGAAGCCTGCGCTTTAAAACGAGTCCGTACAGACAATGAGCTCTCTGTAATTAAAAAAAAGAGAGAGAGAGAGGCTCAGGCTGCACACAGCAGAGCAAACTGGACTGATCAGTTCTTTAGCCCAGTTAGGGCTCTCGGTTCAGCGATGAAAGACGAAGAGGAGGAGGAGGAGGAGGAGGAGAAGAAGAAGACGAAGAAGAAGAAGATGATGAATAAGAAGAGGAAGAAGAAGGAGAAGAAGAAGAAGAAGAAGAAGAAGAAGAAGAAGAAGAAAAAGAAGAAGAAGAAGAAGGAGGAGGAGGAGGAGGAGAAGGTGGTGGAGGAGAAGGAAAAAACAGGGATCAGGACTGATACATTTCTGAGGTCTATCAGAGACAGAAAAAGAATAGGGATAAGAAAAGAGAAGGAGAAAAAAGTGCATGGCAAGCACTCTGTTCGTACACCTCCTGTCTAAGGGGGCAAGTGTGGCCATTCAGGGAGACAAGAGTAGGACAGTAATAATAAAGTTGCCAGAGGGAGTATGAGGATATTTTCTAAAGCCCAGAAGGGTCTTGGCTTTGGCACTAATACTACACTAATAGGAAACATAGGCCGCAAGAAGGAGAGAGTGTAACAGCAATCCACCGACAGAGACAAGTAATGACTTAGTCAACTCCAAACACCTAGGCTCAGCATTCCTGTCTAGATGATTGCTACATGTACTAGCCCTCTCTGTCCAAGAATATCTCTATCTTCGCTTTCTGTCTCCCTCCCTTCATTCTATCGCACTTTCTCTCTCTCTCTCTTTTCTTTCTGTCCCTATCTGCCACTCTCTCTTCAGAACAGCTCAGGCTAAAGGAAACAGACACACTAGGCTCTCTCTCCATACCTCTTAAATACACATATGGTGGGGAGTGCGACCGATAATGAAAAGGTCTCCGCTCCGTGGCTAACGTGCCCTGGAACATGAGAAGGCAAGTATGCAGACTACAAATATGCCTAACAGATAGAGGCAGCGGGGGCCATGTTTTCTTTCATCTTGGCTGCAATGCCAACTACATATTTCCTTACCATTTACATTTCCAAATGCTGAAATGGAAGTAGGTTGTTCGTGTTTTAGTTTCTCCACCACCCCCCTCTGGTGCATTTGATGTTATACACTCTGGGCATAATTAACGTACAGTTACAGTATATCCACGTGTATGTGGGTTTGGAGCAGCCACTTTATTATTTCTTTTCTGTAATCCATGTGCCGACCAATACCCGTTTTCATTTCAATGTTTAGGCCTCGACTGGACAAGGATCTCATAACCTTAACACAGGAATATTCTTATGAGAATTGGCCCGCAGGGAAATAAGCAGGTTTTGGCAGCTATTACAACATACAAAATTATTTCAACCCCGGGGCACAAACAATATTACACCAATGTGACCCCAGCTCACTCTGCCGATATGAAGGAGAGAGGCCGACCTGATCCTATCGGTAAACAGGGAACAAACACGTTAAGCTTGCATAAAACATGCTTCGCAGGCAGCAGCAAAAGGCGTGGAAAAAAAAACTGCTCTTAGACAAAAGGGTAGCAGTGGTTGTTTTGTATTCAATGTACAATAAACAAGTATGTGCTGTGCTGTGTACAGCAAAAGGGCCAATGCTATTCAGCTCCGTCTGTTTCATTATTTTCCCATCAGATGCTATTTCAGTTTACGCTGGCAGGAATAGAGATGTTAAACAGTGCAGCGCAGACCATGCTTGCATTTCAAAAACCTTTGGGCCAACCGTAACACTGCAGTGTAGCAGGACAACGTATAATTGTGATGTTTTAGCACATTGTATGTTTTTCCATTTTGTGCAACAGTAAAAAACTGATTGGTGATACTAAAAGAGAAAGGAAGGATGACAAAAAAAGTGAAAGAGGGATAATATTGCGTCCTTATTTAAAAATGTATATATCCTGTTTTTCAGCTATCAGTGCATCACTCTTGTTCTGTCAATCTGTAAACCAAAACACATTTTTGCTGCACATCTCTAGGCCAGACAAACAGAAAGAGAAACACACAAAAAATCTGAGCCTCAAAAACATGTCTGACAAATAGGTTAGTGAGGATTTTAAAATAAACTTGGTGTTCGTGGCCCTCTGTTTTGGGTAGTAACAGTGCTTGGCCACTAAAAGCTTTGCCCTGCGTGTTGAGATAAAGTATTAAAGGCTTTGGATGACAAAGACTAGAGAAAAGACTGTTGGGATTGTAATATGAATTGGACTGGAGGAGATAGTGGGAATGGTGGGGGATGTGTGTGTGTATGTGTGTATGTGTCTGTTTTTTAACACCATACAGCACATGAAAGAGACAGCTCTTCACACAAGCAACGTTTCTGCGGTTCAATACCATCTTTTCACAATGGGTCATCTTTTAATCCACAACATTCACAAAACTCTTTTACGTCAATACCAAAAGGCTTTATTCTTTAAGAGCAAACACACACACACACACACACACACACACACACACACACACACACACACACACACACACACACACACACACACACACACACACACACACACACACACACACACACACACACACACACACATACACACACACACACACACACACACACACACATACACACACACATAGGCTGTGAGGGGAATTCTTCTTTGAGGGCAGAATACATAGACAGAAAGAGACAAAGCAAAGCAGAGTGGAGGTTGGGTGGGGGTGGTAGGGGGTCATGATATAGATGTTTATTTTTACATTTGTCAGTACAAGGCCCTCAGGCTACGGACTCCCATTTTGTGACATACAATATCAGATCTCAGAGTTCCAGAAATGGCTCCTGGGGGCAAACGTCTAGTCGACGAAAATAAATTGTCAGAACACAGGGAAAAGTGCACACGCCGTTAACGTGTACACTTGTGATGCGAGTGTGTGGTCAATAACTAGGAAAGGAGAGAAATGTTAACAAACACACACACACACACACACACACACACACACACACACACACACACACACACACACACACACACACACACACACACACACACACACACACACACACCACCCGCTTATGTGAGTCCACAGTGGCTCCAGCTAATATGGTGGCCTCTACAACAGGAGATCATTAATTACTCCATCTTTCACAGCTTGATGGGAGATGTTTAAGCAGCACCACAGGCATTTTCACCCCTTGCTATTAAACAAAAAAACCCTTATTTATCCATTTCAATCAGGAGAATATTCCTGGCAGAGACCTATCAGCCACTGACGACCAATTTTACAGTTTAGCTTAAGCCCTGCAATCACAGGGCAGCCCTGTGTTCAGTGCTAAAACCAAGTCTCCGCCACTGATGCGTTCTCCAGTCCTCACTTGGGAACATAAATAGCAGCACAGTTACAGCTAACTTAAAAAAAACCTGTGGTTCACGCTAACCAGAGGTAATTTGCTTTGTTTGATTTTTTTCCTGCTCCCTTTTTTCCTTCTCTCTGTCTCGGTTTCCTTTTTATATTTGGCTGGGATCCATCTTAAATTGCTTTGGCGACCGGAGAGGAGATGGGCACGGAGGGGTCTCCGAGGAGACTGTATGTCTTTCAGTTTCCACAGGTTCCTCTGTCTCCTAAAAAACACGCTCAATTTCCAAGCCTGCTTGGCACTGCTTTCTTATATGCATGATCACAGAGACAGTCGAACAGGAATAATACTGTAAAAGAAGAAAAAAACTGAAGGGAGAACAAAAAAAACTATCGGCAGACCAAACACCCTTTGTAAACACACATGTTTACACACAATGAAGGGTTCTCACTCAAACACACTGTACACGTTGGCTCAAGCAAGCAAGCAAGCAAGCAAGCAAGCAAGCAAGCAAGCAAGCAAGCAAGCAAGCAAGCAAGCAAGCACACACACACACACACACACACACACACACACACACACACACACACACACACACACACACACACACACACACACACACACACACACCAGAGACAGAGAGAGACAATGTTGTAGTTAATTTGTAAACGGACTCTGCTGCTCAGTGTGTCCACAAGGCTGGTGCCAGAGCAGCGTGTGATCTGAAGGCTCAGTCGATCTGTAATATTCAGTTTAAAGCCAAAATCATTACACCCCTGTACTGCACAGTCAGATCCCCTCTCCACAGCAGCTGCGCTGGGAGACTACAGAAAGGCAAATATTGAAACTGACTGCTCTCTCTCTCTCTCTCTCTCTCTCTCTCTCTCTCTCTCTCTCTCTCTCTCTCTCTCTCTCTCTCTCTCACACTCTCTCTCTCTCTGCCTTCCTCCCTCCCTCACTCTATCAAGCACAACAGTCAAAACCAACAGATTAAAACACTCTCAAGTAGGACCAGCTGGCGTGCACAGAGAGAAAGAGGAGAGATTGGGACAGGCAGGCAGGCAGACAGAGAGAGATAGATGGAAAGAGATAGAGAGAGACAGAAATGGAGAGAGAACAAGAAAGAGAAGCGAGCGAACACTCCTATCTGGAGCCTGAATCTAGCGAGATGACAGTTTCATTCAGTGCGCTGTCCTGATAGTCTCCTTCTGTACCTGCCCTGTGCTGGGGCATTGCATTGTGGGTAGGGACGAACGGGATGGGACGGGACGCCTTGTTTGCTTTCACAAGGGGGCTGGAGCTGAAGGAGCCGCTTAACCCTTTGCGAGGAGTTGCACAAAATAGGAGAAAGGGGAAAAAATAAACAATGGTGATGAAAGAACACCTGTCCCCTTCCCCCTATACACACACAATGCTTAGTGAAAGACTAAAGTGTATATGGCAGCTTTGTTTGTTACTGGTGTCTGTGCATGAGAGATACTACACTGAGACGGATTTTGAAGAACATGCGTATATGTGTGTGTGTGTGTGTGGGGGGGGGGGGGGGCGGGTTACGTACCAGAGAGAATTCTTTGCGAAATATGAGAATGCAGTACGAGATGGGTTAACTTAACCTAATGGCAAAATGCAGTCCATGACTTCAGATGTTTTTCATAAGGCATATTTCAACACATAGCGATTTGTACTTGGTTTTCACAGCAAATGTGTATGACTTACGATGTCTTTGCTTTGCCGAGTTTCCCATCCTGGGCCATGTTTCAAAGGAGCTTTTGTGTCCAGCAGCTCTCTGGAGTTAAACAAATGAGCTCCACTGAATAGTTGAAAAGAGTCTGGAGATTGTTTGGAGAACGTACTCTGAAACCAATTCCAGTGGTGAAATTCAATTTCCTTATTTCCTTACTGCTTATATTAATTAAATCAGATGTTATGCCCTGGCAAAACACGGACTAGACTTTGTTTATTTCTGGAACGAATGGAATGTTCTATAAACAAACAGAATTCTGCTGAAAAAATAACCAGAAACAGCGCGACAGCCATATCAAAATTCCAGCCAAACAATACTTGTTGTCAACCCCAGTTTCATACTAAAACCCACTTTGCTTTTCAGAGCTCAAAGTATGATTGTAAACATATGTATGAAAATGAGACTAGGGTTTAGTCTGCAGAGGACGAGGCACTATTTTGTAATCCCCAGCTGTCACTGTAAGCCCGTGATGAACTTGATTTAAGTCTTGGGAACACCAAACAAATGTCACTTTTATTAACTATGATGAGACCATGTGATTGAGTTAGACGGAAAACCACCAGCCACTACCACCATCAAAAAAAAGGAAAAAGAGAAATAGGAGGACTGGAGAAGAAGAAGAAAAAAAAAGAGGTTCAGTTACCATTGCGTGATTGGGCTGGCCCCTTCCATGTGCCCACCGTGGCCTGTCTAACCATCGCAGCCTTAAAGCACAAACCTCCCGACTCTTCATGTAACCCTATTGAAGGCCGGAGTCAGGGTCTGTGCCCCTTGCGAGCAAATCCCAAAAGAGAGAGAGAGAGAGTGCAGGGCTGATTGCAGCTTCAATCTTTGATCTGGCTGGGTGCAGAGCTATTGGACCTGAGCCACAGAAGGGCTTAGACATGAGAGCGCGGGCTACAGAACTTTAAGGCACCGTTCCCACAATCACAACAAGGCACAAGGCCCCCCATGACCCCCCATCAGCAAATGGAACGATGTTTTAGCAGAATGAGATGGACGGACAGACACACACACACACACAGACTCTGTCACATGCACACACCCACACACACCCACACACACCCACACACACACACACACACACACACAAATGAGTCATTCATCGTGACACCACACAAGGCATTTTTTTAGACATTGCTGTTGTTCTAGATTTTTCTTTTGGTTGTGTGGGTTTCTTTTTTCCTTTGGACCAACACAATGCTTTGACAGAGTGCATTTCAGTCAGGTCTATCTAATCGTAATGAAGTCAAGGGGGTTGTGGTAGGACAACACAGCCCTCATGATGTAGAGATGAAGAAGTGTGCTCCAAAAGACGTGCAAGCTTTGCAGCATTAAACGCTGCGCTAGTGCACTTTGTATATACAGTATATGACAGTCTCAATTGGGCTTGCTCACTTGCATACAAGTGAACCGAAGCTGCATCAAAAACAAGTGCACACTACATATTCTTCTTCCTCTTTTTCCTCCTTCTCCTCTTCTTCTTTCCCAGTACATTATCACTTTTTAATACACCCATCAGAGAGTACGTACAGTATATGTGAACTGAGACTGCATCAAAACGAGTCCATCCTCCTCCTTTTCTTCTTCGAGGCCTGATGCACACTACTCCTTCTTCCATCTCCTCCTCCTCCTCCTCTCCTTCTTTCCCAGCGCATTATTACTGCTTAATGCACCCATCAGAGAGTATATGTGCAGATAAGAGAAAGAGGGCAACACGGAGGTCAGAGCTCAGGATGTAGCCATCTAATCCCCTACTGCGCATTCACACTGGGTGCAAGAGGACACAGCATACCTTTTCCGTGTGTTGTGGTGGGTATACATGCACACAAACACAAACACGCACGCACGCACGCACACACAAACATACGCGCACGCACGCACGCACACACACACACACACACACACACACACACACACACACACACACACACACACACACACACACACACACACACACACACACACACATACGTGAACACATGCAAGCACATACACATTTTATTGTGTCCTACTACTTTTTGGTTCAAAGTACAAACAACAAGCCTTCACACTAACTGAGGCAGACAGGACACTGGAATTTAGTTGAATAATACAAAGCATGGCAAGTAGGATGTTCTGGCATTCACTCATTTCAATCCATATTTAAGTCAGGATTCTGTCTGTGTCTTCTGTTGTGTTGTTTGTTTCTTAAACAATTTCCATCTTTGTTTTTAATCGAATGCCTCTTCTTAAAAAGGCCCTCTTTTGTGTCTCTATCTGTCTTTGAGCTGCATGCTGTGCTGTGCTTCATGTGCATTTGCTAAATGACATCTGTCAGTATAGTGACCACTTCTATACTACCATGCCAATACTCCGCGGAATCTCAATAATTGTCTGTGCAGTCATTTGTCGTGAAATAAACACACATGCCGTAAATGAGCCTCAAATTAAATATACATGCCATATGCTTATGCCGTGGACAGATATGCAACATATGGTACGGAGGGGGGGTTGGCAGGGGTGGCTCCTTCACACAAAGGATGTGTGTGTGTGTGTGTGTGTGTGTGTGTGTGTGTGTGTGTGTGTGTGTGTGTGTGTGTGTGTGTGTGTGTGTGTGTGTGTGTGTGTGTGTGTGTGTTGTGTTGTGTTGTGTTGTGTGTGTGTGTGCGTGCATCTTGTCTCTGCCATGCATGCTTCTCTGGATATAAAGGCTCTTCTTCGCTCAAAACCTGACCAGTTGTTTGGTCTTTTATAAATCTCAGGAACACAAACTGCTGAGTGGTGACTCACATATCAGTCTATTACACACTGCAAGGCTGGCTGTATTAAACAAATGGATGTGCGCGCGGTGCCTACAGCTGGAGGAGGGAGGGGGGGAGGCGAGGCGAGGCGAGGCTGGGGAAGGGAGCAGAGGTTATTGTCTAATTTAAATCTTGGCTCCCTTCCCGGAGCCGTACCACATTCCAATTTGTGGCTGTGTTGCTTGGTGCTTCTGACAGGGGTCCCTGCTGCAAATACTGTTGGGCAAGCCTCCAGAAATGTGTCTGGAAAGTAACGATCAACAGGTCGCACGAAAGATTAACAGTGTGAGTGTGAGCAAATTAGCTTGAATTATGAAAATGTGAGGAGAAGAATGTTTTCTTTCATTTTTCTCTCTTTTCCACTTTTTTGTGCTTTACTAGTGTTATTTATTGCTTGTTTGATATCACTTGGCTACAGATGGTGGGTGAATGATGTGCTGTTGCAGATAGGGAGACAAACAAGTATACATATACACTTGCATACCCAAACTGCATACTCAAGCACACACACACACACACACACACACACACACACACACACACACACACACACACACACACACACACACACACACACACACACACACACACACACACACACACACACACACACACACACACACACATCCTGAGTGATGCTTTATGTAACATATTGCTTTATTTTTTTACTCTGCGTACAAGGAAGGGCAGCTGTGAGGGCGGCTCTTACAGCTAAACGCCAAACGCCAGGCAGCTCCTCATCCCCTGCCTAAACATTAGAGACAATTAACTATTTCTAGCATTGAGGCTTCTGTTTTTTTTCTTTTCTCCAATTACCTACCATTCATGGGTTTGACTGACACGCTGTAACAACAGGACCTTGGGGGCTTGATAATACACTTCCATCTTCTTTTCATCACATCCAGGGGTGGTGTTGTTCTTTTCCTGTCAAGAGCAATCCCGTACCCTGGGTGTGTGCTGTTCGTGTATCCTTTTTTTGTATTTACACCTCAAAAATGTTGTTTTTTTATGTAACATTCTACATTTCAAATGAAGAGGCAGATTAAGATACAAGCGAGAAGAATAATTACAATACCTAATCTGAGCTATTCTTTTCCTTGTCATTATGGTGACACTTACAGAGCTGCTGAACAAAAAAGGAGTACTAAGGATTTATTCAGATATGCAGGGAAATTATTCCAGGGTTTCAATGCAGTCAGACAGCTCCAACAGATCAAAGGCACCTGCTAAAAAAAATGACAACCCTTAAGAATTACTGGAGTTGGTCCATGTTTCAGAAGATTTCTTCTTTTCGAGGAAGAAAGGAAACTCATGCTCAGGGGTCGATGCATCGGTTATACACTACAAAAAAATGCACTTTTCTTTTGTTTTTTACCTAACCCCAAACAAACTTTTCTTCTTTTGATAATGCAAAAAAAACAAAAAAATGTTAAAAACAACCTCCAACCATTTGGAAGGCTTCCCACTGTGGATTTTCAGCAGGGTACCAGCACACTGTACCACTGCATTTTCCACAGCCCCCATCCCATCCCCCCCATTTTGTTTCGCACTGAGGTATGTGTCAATCACATTAAGTCATAAAGCCAGTTTTTTTAAATACATATTACAACCACAAGCCAGGGTATGGATATGTAACGGAAAAACCAGAGTCATGATTTTTCCTACTTAAATTGCACTAGGTGCAATAAAAATGGCTTGAATCGACTCCTCCCTGTGAGATGGGTTTTAGGCGTCCTGTCAGGTTTATCTATGGCAGGAATAAAAATGACTTTGACAGAGGGACAATACCCTCCAAAGGGAAAAAGCATTGAACCATATGTGCTGAATGAATGCTCAATCTAGTTCCCATTATAATCCCCAAAACGCCACAACTCTGCTGTGATGTATTTGCATGTCCAGACAGACATATTTCAAGCATGGCCAGCTTGTTACAGCAATTTCCCCTTTAAGTCTAAACATTTTGTCAGCTCACCACGCTATCCTGTTTTGGATCACAAGAAAATGTGGCCATGTTCTAATGGCAATTTTATTTTTCATCCCATTCCCAAGAGGCAGAGACATGAAACGAGGTCACTGACACATCCTATACACCAAGCCGTGACCCCCATTTTTAGGGCAAACGAGAAATGTGCAGCCACTTTTCTCCACCAGAAATAAACGAGCTCTGCACTCTGTAAACACAATGCGACAGAGCTGATCCGTCAGCCCTGGACTCCTATAACCTTAGAGTCCTGGGCACACATGAGAGCCCCACTCGGCTTCATTCGTCCTTATTAGGCTCACATCTGACCTGCTTCTCCACATCTCCGTCCAGCCACGCCTCCACTCCACCACTGCTAGCCTAGATCTCCACACAGCTGCCTTAGCGGCTAACACTGAGCTGCACCTACTTCACTATAGATAGGCTGGTATGTGCCTGGCTAGGCTAGGTTAGGCTAGGCTAGCCAATCATGAACATGTAGTCAGGGCAGAGAGATAGAAACAGTGCTAGCCCACAGCTACAAAGTGGGAGCTTGATGACAAGAGAACATTACCCAGTAAGTCCAGTAGTCGGAAAAGGGGAAAACAAAACAGTGGACCCTGTCACCCTGCCATCAGCCAATTTATTGCGAGATAGAGTGTTAGATTTACTAGACACATAGGAAGAATTAATCTCCTCATTCTCCGCCGCTGAGCAGGCCGACCCAATTAGCTTGCTGGATTGGCTGTCAGCTCGTGAGGTTTTTGCATTTTTCTAATCAAGGGAGCCGTGAGACATGTTTCCCGCTGGCCCTCATATAAAAAGAGCAGATGGAAGCGACGCAGGTTCGCCCGGTGTGATCATCATGTCTTTTACCTAAATCTGCAGTGTCGGGCTATCCTGCCCTGCAATTCTGTGTGACTGATTGACTACAGCATGAGCTACCCTTGGACAGCTACTCCCCGCACTTGGTAATTGAGCTGCCTTTTATATTCCACTGCCGTTTTTATTTCTGCTGATAACTACAAGTGTCTCCTTTAATGTATTATTCTTTTTTATGGGCTTCACATGAGAAATTGTTCAGTGGCCAAGAGAAAAAGAAAGAAGAAAGAGAAGAAGAGGAAGAAAAAAAGGTGGTTCCACAACACCACTGCTAGGAGGCATTTCAATCCCAATGATTTCAAATGATCACTTATTATCTTCCAGTAACTAAAGGCCATGGAGCTCATAGAGCCCTCACCGTGGAGCTGTCAGATGGATGAGTACATTATGGCATATCAGATCACATGGTCTACGCATGGCCGCTGACAGCTTTGTCTGGGCCCAGGACAAAGTCCTCTGAAATGCCCCCCAAATCTAGTACAAACAATGTATTGAGGACTCAAATCTGGGCCCCCCATGTCTTCCTGGGCCCGGGACAAGTGACCCTTTTGTCCCCCACCCCCTGTCGGCTTCCCTGGGTCCACGCATAGCATGGCGACTATCTTCCCCAGGCATGGGCTGTATGAGTGCCCATCAACCTGTCTACTTATTTGGGTAAACAGTCAGTCACATCAGCTAGGGCCCCAGTCCAACCGGTGTCCTTCTAATTAAATCAGTCATTATCAGCAGCAGCCTGGGCGTTAAGAACCAGGGCTAATGTCCTTTCACACAAGTTCACACAAGTAAATGAGTAGCAACAGTTCAAAATGGCAGACCCTGTCTTCGAGGGACGTTCCATCATTCACCAGAGATGCCAAAACAAATCATTCTTGTGTCCAGAGGATAAGAAGACAGAAATCAATGAACTAGTTTCCAATGAGCTGAAATTAGAAGCAAACCGGAGTGACCCAATTCAAGTCAGCACTCTCCTTTTAGTCCCAGGCATAATCACAGCATTATAACCTATTTTAATCCAGGTTGTTTGCATTAACATGTATGAGTGGAATAAAATAGTAGCGCTATTAGCTTTGCTGTACAAAGAAAAACATTATAAATGGTACTCATAAAATCCCCACATGCCACGCAATCCCACACGGGTAATTTTGAAATGAATATTCTGGCTTTTGGGGGTGCCTTCTTTGCCAACAACAGCAGTAGTAGCATCAACTAAATCAACCGCAGGAGTATCCGTGTACTAGAAACATTTGGAAAAATCTTTCATTCAAATCTAATTTAAGTTCAAGAAATAAAATAGGGTCCTTTAATGTTCCACACTGTACAGCTAATGCTTTGGGGGCACTATTTGTCATTGTTATGCAGCATGGTCACCTAACACTTAAAACAAGATCCTTTTAGATTTTAATTAAGTACTAAGGCACCTCCCGAGGGGGGGTAGTTTGGCAAAGAAAGCCACTTTGATTTATGTACTACTTTGTTGTTCCTGCTCGAGGCTCGCCTGCTCTGCACAGTCTAATATTGAAAATATGGATGAAGCAATAGCTCTTATTTGTTCATTAACTTCCTCAATATGCCCGAGAAGAAGTGAAGTGGGTATAGGCATAACCATCCTGTTGGTATCTCCTGTACAGTTAAGTAGGAGGGGAAAACAACTCTATTTTTTAACACCACTGTTGGGAAATTATTCGAACAACAACAAAAAGCAAATGCCGTGTTGGAAAAGTAGCAGTAGCAGCAGCAGCAATGAAACGGAACTGATTGGCTTTTAAAAACACTAATTAGCTCCCGACCTGTGAGACCATGCAGCCAACTGGAGCCTGCTATTGTGGAGAGTGCTAATGCTAATGAATTAGTCAAAACATCATGTACACTTTAGATTCCCATTGCCCTGCTTGATGATCCCACAAATAAACACCATTTGACCAAATTACAAACTGAGGAATTAAGAGTGTAGATGAGATGACGGTCATTCCTCCACACCAAATTAATCTGGAAATGCTGTGTGCACAATCCACAATGTCCAGAGCCAAAAAAACACAGCAGAATGTTTGAATATAATGAGAACATGTGACTTTCATTTACAATAACCCGCCACATCCCCTCCCTCACTACCATTTGCTGTGAACGACATACTGTGCAGAGCCAGACAGACGGGTCCAATTCAGCTGGACAGGGAATGTATCAAAGCTAATGTTGGCCATTTCTCACCGTTTTTGGCAAGGGCACAGGCCTGATAGCCTTTTCCCCTCCTCCCCATTTGCCTCCTCATTTGTCCCTTCTCCTTCCATGACTAAAGAAACGCATGCTCGAAGATGAAGTGCAGATAATAACTTAATTGACTCCCATCATTCTGGGGTATACAGATGAATAAGCTTTATTCAAATTTACGAGATGAGCCATCATAGAGGCAATTATGAGAAAAGGGAATCAAAGTCAGTCACTACCCCCTCGCCTCAACACACGCACACACACACACAATACACAGACACACGCAAAGCCTATGTCATCTCAGTTCGTCAGCTACACACTAACCTTATTCCTATTTCGATTAAGTGTATCGCTATCAAGATAAGCTTCGTTTTATGATAATTACACGGGCTAGCCAGAGCTGTTTGAGAAGAGATTTAGACCTTGGCGAATGCCTGGATAAACAGTGTTATTTTCACTCCCTCTGTGCCTTAACATCTGGGGCCAAGAAAACGGGAGAGGATGAATGCGTTCATGACGGTAGTTTATTAGGGCGGACATGCCGCGTAATGGCTCTGAGACAATACCCCATTGAGCCACGGGAGCCTTGGAACTAACACAGAGCACATGATCCAAGCTACTGTCCAAGGATTACAGATGGACTGCTGTGAAGCAGCCCCTACTCCAAGCCATGACCTCTGCGGCGCGGAGCAAGAGAGATCTCGACACGCCGAGAAGATGTTTGTCCGACATGGAGCGGAGCTTTCACCTTTGGCTTTGACTGAGGACTATGAAGGCAGTACTACAACACGAGCACTGATATATCCGACCTCTTCAGAGGAGAGGGGGAGGGGTGGATGGACAGAGAGAGAGAAAGCGAGCAAGAGAGAGAGAGAGATTCACATTTAGGTTGAATGGTGGGTGGTGTGCAGAGAGAACGATTTGGGGAAAACATACTGAAATAAATATTTCCATGTTCAAATGTGCACATATACACTTCCAATTCCTAAAGAGTTTATGGGTGCGACTGATCTTCCTACAAAGAGAAAGTGTGTACGACACTTCAAAGGTTGGTTTAAACATTACACCCTGGCCCAAAAGCCAAGAGGTTGTCAGTGTACACACGCCACGTTCCCCTAACACCTGCGAAAGCCAGCACCACAGTACCTTGCAAGTCTCCTTACCCAGTATCGGGACTGGAGCGGAGCGGGGTGGAGGGGGGATCTTCCTGAAAAACATGACTGCGATAAGGGGGCTCTTTCCGATTAGCTTGTGTGACTCGTGAAGGTCAGAGCAGGCTGGCTGAATGGCCACAAGCTTTCATAAAACCATGCAGCGTATCATTATTTTCACAGTCTTTCATTATGGGCGGTTAACCTTGGATAACTCTGAAGTAATGCTGTAATCAACTGCCTGTAATGTCTTTGATACAATGTAATCATTCTACCCCTCTCCTTCAGGAGCAAGAGGTTTCTAGCAAAAAAAAGATATATATTTAGATATGAGAGCGCAGGCGCTGTGTCTTTTGAGAATATTGAAGAAGGAAATAGGTGGCAAGGAGAGCAAGAGGTCAGTTTCGATTGGCAGGGAATTTACATCAGTTACACGGGGAGGGAAATCAAAGCACTTTTCACCGGAAACCTTGCACAGGATATGCTGTAAAAGCAGCTCCATCCTTCATCTTCAATGCCAACACAGGAGGCACAAGACAGCCTGAATTCTGCATTTAACCCCTTTGCGCAAAGCCTCAGGTAAGCTTATTTTTCACCAAAATGGTCATAAAATGGGAATGACTAAGTCTTAATTTGTTACTAAAGACTCATAATAATGTCATTATGATGTTGTCATAGCAATGTTGTTATGATGTAGTTGAGTGCTTCCAGCAAAGCGTGAATAGGCACATCGACGGGCCCATCTGCAGAATGAGGCTACGTGGTGTATCCAAAATGCCAGTTGGGGTAAAGGAAGGATAGTCTGACCATTCGCTTAGAGTGCACCAACACCAACACTGGCAAAAATAAACACCTTGGCCTTCTCTGATTACTTTTCATCTTAGCAAACAATGGGGGGTCGGGCACAACTAAAGCCCACCTGAATGGCTTAAAAAAAACTAAAAAGGACAGGATAAAAGAGGGGGTAGAGCCAAACACAGGGTGACTTTCAGTGTCTCCTCCCTCGACATCAATACAGCATTGAGGGAGAGAGAACAGATGGAAGCCAGCTGCAATGTGGCTCTAATTGAACCTTTATTAGAACATCCTAAACGTAACATTCAATTACATCCAGAGGGAGAGGAGAGGGAGGGTTAGGGTTTTAGTTTTTTTTTCTATTCGTTAAAGATACTTTTGAGGCTAGTAAAGAACACATCAGCAATGAAGCAATCACTGGACAATTTTTGGAAACTGTCTACAAAGCAACCACTCCACAGTTTTAATGTGCGTATGAAATAAATATCAGAGTGGAGGGCCAGCATGACAGAAACCATATGTTTACAGAGCTAGAGACAAGAGCGAGCAGTGTAATACTGTATATATTTTGCTTGCTTTCCCTCTGTTGGTTTTATGTCTTTTGAATGGCTGTCTGTAGGCCTATTTCTGCTTTTCAAAAATGAAAATAATCTATAAATGTACCCTAAAACAATGTGCTATCAAATATAAATTACTGCCAGTTGGCTGAAAACATATACTCCCATATACTACTGAGCACACACAGCCACAAGATGAATGAGAAACGTCATCTTGTGCTACATGAAGAGGACATTCAATTTCGAGGCTGTGATACCCATGAGGCATTGCTGTGGTAACCCTGCTCCTCCCCTTTAATATCTCATTTTTCAACATATTTACCCAAGTCATCCATTGCTACAGTTGTTTAGGAGAATTTGAACCCCACCACCATAGCCAGGGCACTTGTGGAGGTAAAGCGAGGCTTATTTCTAGTCAGCCACAGCAAAACTGTTTACTTCTATTCCAACTTTCAAACTCAAACATCTCTCATAGATCAATGTTTGTGGTTCAAACGAACGGGCAGTGTAGAAAAGCTGTCCAAACAGCTCGGTAAACAGTAGAGCAAAGCTTGAAGTCTACTGATCACATACTATTGTGGCTACAAGTTGAGGAGCTGTGAGCGGCAGCAGCTGCCTCAGTAAGAAAGATCTACCACTTAATTCAACGTAAATTATGTCGAATTACAATCCTGTGGAAAACAAAGGCGCTTCAGTCTTATCAGCCTAATGCACTTCAATAAAAGATCCAATTAAAATCTGGCAGGCTGTGATGGTGCTTTTCCCATTTATATTAGCTTTTGTAAAGACTATTAAACTTTATTTATTAGGAGAAGATGACTCTGAATGCAATGACGGTAATACTTTAGTGACAAAAGCGGCATTTTTTTTCTTTTTAAATCGACTGTTGCCAAAGAGAATATTACGGCCATCAGCAATGAGGTTAAGTACAATGTATAGCATCTTTAGACTATGACCTTTCCAAGCAAAAAGCAAACACACACATTGTTGTCTGATTTCCCTACCACTAAAGTGGGCCAGCTTTTAGATAGGCAAATCTTGATGACTGGCTCAATTATGATGATGGGCATAAAAACACAAGCTGTTTAGTGTTTACTAATGGCCGAGAGCAACTTTTAAAACAATGAGCTGTTGTCTCTAGTCACCAATTCCTAGTCCACCAACGAACAGCAAGGTGATAATAAAAACACAAATGTGTTATTGAGGAACAGTATGGCTGCTGGTGCTACAGCACGCTTTCCCTCATTTCAATATGCCCTCTATTTGAACATTCAAATAAGTCTTATATTTACTCCCATTATCTGGGGCTCTTTGCTCAGCGAGCCTTATGAATATTTGCACACCTGCTGCCATTGTCACTCTCTACCAAAGGACAACCTGGTGCCACAAAGCATCATGGGAATGCGGCCAGTCCTATTACAAAGAACTAATGAAATAATCACCGCGCTATGATTCGCTTTCATCATGACATGTAATATCAGGGACCTCACTATTTCCCCCGCTGAATGCGGTCGCACTAATGAGAACTGATTTTGTACTCAGGTCAGTGGTCTGGCCATTTGCACATGAATACCACAAGAGTGAATAATGCCCAAGCAGGCAAGAAGAAGACGAAGAAGAAGCTGTTTGTGTAAACAGTATGGGTCGTAAGAATAACCGAGGTGGGAAAAGAGCTATGCCAATCACGACTTTTGGCTCTAAAGGTTTCTGAAGAGAGAAAAAAAATCTCCCCCATGTAGAGTGAGGATTGAGGCAAATTTGGGGCTGTAACCCGGGGGCTAGGAAGGAATTCCATTATCATGGCTTTGTCTTAAAGAAAGCTCTTAAATCTCAGGTTACTTCCTGTTAAGAACAATAAAATTCTACTTTCTCAGGCCATTAAGACTTTAATGAAAGCAGAGCCCAGTGTAACAGAGTTGCCAAAAAATCCACCGTGGTATAAAAGCCTGACTAACCATTTCAGGTAACCATTTTGAAACCGTTATGCAGTCCAATTAGCTCAGTCCGTCTTTTCAAATATGTGGGCACAGTGCACACATGGTAATAATGTGATTGTTATCCCAGGTGTATAACTGTGAGTAATGTGTGTGTGTGTGTGTGTGTGTTGGGGGGGGGGGGGGTTGTGTGTGTGTATGTAATGTTAACAGATAAAAAAGAACACAAATAAATTTAATTACACTAACAAAACAGTTGTTTGGCAAAGCTATGACTACGTATTAGTATTCATTTCATGATGTCATACCACCTGTGTCAAATGTAGCTGAATTGCCTGCATGTTACGTAAAGGCAAATGTATTTAGCCTTCCTTTTCCAATGGCCTGCTTTATCCCTACTGTACCTTCCTCAACTTAGCACTTGCCATGTTTCTTGCTTTCTCTTTAGTCCTGCTGAAAAACTATTCAAGCCCACCCAGCTAGTAAATGTTACCCACTCTCCATTGGCTGCTAACTAGTTAGCCATGGTAGCTAACTGAAATGGTTTTCAAACAACCACAATAGAGTAGGCCTATGTACGGTAGGGTAAGGGCGAGTATGGTAAAGCACAGTTAGTTTTATAGTCAAAAGCACCAAAAAGCCAAAGAGCTTCTGGAGAATAAAAAGGCAGTGCAATACTAACACTGACATAATATTCACGATCATTCCATCTGTCGCTTCATGTGTTGGAACTATAAAGCTGATCCACGTCTATTTACGTCACTCTATTTCCGTTCAACATGTTCTCTAAAGAGGAGATTGGGGACTGTTTCAGCTGTTTCAGATGGATGTATCTTGTCTTTCGAGCTCTTGTCTCTTACACACGCAGATGTGTTGGAGTGGTATAATAAATAGTGGGCCAAAGAACTGATGGTGTGTCATGATAAATGGCTGTAATACGACACTGAGCCTGACACCAATTCTTCAGTGCTACATTCCCCTTATCTAAACTGCAGTCACACGTGTTGGCACCATGCTCTGGTTTCTCAGAAGATTCCAGAATGTATGAAAAACACACACATACACACACACACACATGCTACATATCTCTGGAATTCTCTTCAAGCTAAAGGCTTCTGGGATGTTTGTGTGTGAGGAGGGAAAAGACGCGCAGACAATTTATGGCCTGCCATGAGATTAAACATGCTCTTTATGAGATCTGATCAAGCTAATGGCCTGTGTCAGCCAAAGATTTACATATTCACCAGGATCCCTGATCCACATTATCAAGATTGCACAGAGGGCCTCTCTCACACACACAGCTTCCTGAGGTTTTTTTTTTTTTAAGGTTGGAGCAGTTTTACATTTGTGTAACTATAATTAGACGCGCTCGCGTTTCCAACACTATTTAGGCCTCCAGGTAATGTTTCAAAACTATCATTACATACGCATAGCCTACAGTCCATACCCACTGGCCACCACGCTGTGGGGTGTTGTTATCTTAGACTTATTAATACAACTGCCACATGCGAAATAGCCTTGGTCATCTTTAACCACAGGGGGTTTTGTAGAATTTCCTAGCTGACAAACTGAGTGATGTAACATCATATTGTAAGATGGCGGTATACGGCTACTCCGCTAAAACATGCAGGACATTCTAAACCAGCGTCACACACCCATTATTCAAACCATTTTGGAAATGATAAGACAGAGAATCAATACAGCAAACCAAGAAAACATCATCTGGTGTTTCGTGTCCACTTTAAAGTATCATCTACCGATTTGTTCAGCATAGCATCTCTCACATCACAGCCTGTCCGAAAATAAGCCTGCTATGCCTCAGCTGTTTCAGGGAAGAGTGAGCCCTTTGTCCTGAGGGGTACAATCACATTAGAACACAAGTTGATCTGGGTGACAAAAAAGAAAGAAAGAAAGCCAGGAAGAAAGAAAGAACGAAGAAAGAAAGAAAGTGGATCGATACGAATGACGGCAGAAGCAACTTCATTGGATTTTATTTCAGTGCTTTTTGCACAGATGTGGTGGGTGGCCAGGGTATCATAGCTGCATTTATCAGAGTGTGATTTGATATGAAGGTCAGCTTAGTGGACTGTGTGTACTGCAGATCCAGTGAAAACAGACTCCGCTGCTGGTGTCACGGCCACAAGTCTTGATGTCAACAATTTCTAAATCTGTTCATCTTTATGGAACACGATAGCACTGATGACACGAGGACTGTAAAACATAATACAATGGCCTAGCTTTTGAAATATATTTAAAAAAATCCAACGAGTGCTGTCATCTGAAAAATAGTCACCCGTTCCATGATTAATCAGCCTGCTACATATGGTGCGCTCTCATGTTGTTTATGAACGCTTAAAATGTCATTTCAGTAGGCAAGTATCCTATTGTTCCTTGGGCTTCACGGCCACCAATATCTTTGCACCATTACAAAGGCAAATATACACAATCACTCAAGTGCCTGAGCACCGCTCCCATGGCAACGTCAATGTTGTTGTTCAAGGGTTGTCAAGGAAGCTCTTACTTCACAGAAGTTAACAGAAGCTTGAGGGTGTGGTCAAAGATGGAGAAGGTGATAATACAATAATGAATGTGAAAATACATGTTTGGTAACACAATATACACACACCGGGCTTTTGTTTAGTTTGGTTTAGTTTGTCTAGGAGTTTAATCAAATATGGCCAAGGGGTTATAAAAGCAGAGAAGTTTGAAATGGCTGTCACTTTCCCAAAGAATACGCCCTACATTAAATAAATGTGATAAATATGTCCACTTAACATGGACATAATCTAAAAGCTTCAAAATATCCAAAACTGGCATTCATTTTCACATTGGGGCCAAAACTAATGCTTCAGCAAGGACCTGCGGTTACATCAATCAAGGCTTGAAAATAACTAAGTAAGCAGGTTCTGAAGGCACCTCCATTTAAAGTTAAATGTGTGTGTGATGAAACAGCACCAGCTGCGTACACTGCCGGCATTGCACATGCAAGCTCAGTGTTTGGAGAGGACTTTAACCCTTTCAATCCCCATCTCACAAAAGGAATGAAGACCATGAAAGACGAGGCAGCCCCCACACAACAGCTGGGGGGTGATGTAGGTAGAAGAAGGAGAAGAAGAAGGGTGAATTGGGGGTTTGCAAACTGGGGTATATGCTGTGAGTATTGCCTCGGGGGGTTACAGTAGAGGAGAAGCTGTAATTTAACATCTCTGATGTCTCCTCCGCATTTCCTTTTAGCTTTGTTTTCCATGCTGAGGCGTGACACAATGCCAACCAAAGTCCTCACAATCAAGCTTTTGTCTCTGGCAGGGGGAGCGTTTACAGGGGGGGACCCTCTGACATCCCTTGATAACCACAGCTGCCTGCCTGCACCATGCATCCTTGCATGTTACACTATCCACAAATCTCTCAACAAAGAAGGAGGTTGGATTGTTTTAGCAGAACAATTGGAACTGCTCTGTGATGACTTGAAGTAGATTTTAAAAATATATTTTTTTGCTAGTGAATTCATGCGGTGTGCTCTAATCTCGCAAAAGCAGAGAAAATTAGTGCAGCCACCGTGCAGAATCTCAGAGGTAATTTGTCATATTTCTACAGGCGCCATCTGCTATGATAAATCCTTTCTTGGTTACACACTTCCTGACACCAAAGTCCAAAGAGGTTGTCATGGAGAGAACAGAACACCACCAAAGACAATCATGCATGCTGCATGCTTTGTGGAACTACATGGCAGTGCTCACTGAGGAGTGAAAAACAGCTGACTTATTCCACCTGCTAATTAAAGCTCATAATGACAAGAAAGAGTGAGTGAGAGAGAGAGAGAGAGAGAGAGAGAGAGAGAGAGAGAGAACAAAACAAAGGGCTTTCAAAATATTGATGTGTTCATGAATTTGCCTTTTAATAGTCTGACCCTGGGTACATGCAAAGCATCTTCACGAGCAGGAAGGGTTGTGCTGCAGTTCACTAACTAAAGACACAAGAAAGTGCTCTGGGGTAAACTAATGGGCAGCTTTAATAGCTCTTGGACAACTGGCTTGATTGAATCCTGCCTAGACTGATTCAGCAGCGCTGCACTTAAAGAGTTTCTCAAACTGAAGAAAATAAATGTTCCTGTTAGGGCGAGGGGAACGCTTGTGTGAAAGGGCCGCTGGGTTTTTCGACAAGAGAAGGCTTTTCTAAACCTTTCATTAGCAGTACTTATTTGAACTGCTGTAGGAGAAGACATGTGTCATGTCGCACTGTTGAGAACTAATGCGGTTCCGTTTCGTTATTTTATCCAAGAGAGGCCATGCAAAATGCCCTGCCCATGTCCATTGTAATACGGGCAAGTATTTCTTTAAGGATCTCAGAAGTGAAGCTATTCTCTTGTAAATTTCACTGACTACAACCACATGTTCTCTGTATAAACCCCCGAGCCAGTAAAAACCACAGCCATTACCCAGATAAATTGAGTTCGGCTAGAATGTAAGACTGCACACATTTGAAATAGGAACACCAGACTAATCACTGAAAACAATAAGGGGCTTTCTGTGGCAAGACTCCTGAACATTGGTCTTGTTTGTGTATTACCCTGCAAAAGACAGTGATCTAGGAAACAAGAACGTTTTCAACTAAGCTGTAATTAGCTTTCATGTATCAGGACAGATGACCTCAGCTTGATCTTAAAGTCATAAAAACGATTGAAAACTAACATTTCTGCACTGAGTTAATCCAGACTGTTGTAATCTATACAAAAGGTGGTACTTCTGGGCTAACATGTGCATACTTGTCTATGCAGTGGGTATTCTTGGATGTAAAAGCTCATTAGGCTTGAAAGGGCCATTTTGATGGTGCTCATTTATAATTTTCAAATATTTTGAAAAACTGTCCCGGCTCATTCATTCTTCCTGTCAGAATGAAACACTTTGAGAATGATCAGCACAACTGTTGACATCCCAGTGACAAAGACGTATTACCAATCTCTCTCTCACTCTCTTACACACACACACTATCTCTCTCTCTCTCTCTCTCTCTCTCTCTCTCTCTCTCTCTCTCTCTCTCACACACACACACACACACACACACACACACACACACACACACACACACACACACACACACACACACACACACACACAAAAGCAATGCTAACTGGCCATACAATGTATGTAGGCCTATATTGTATGTGGCTAATTACTATGGCTTGACTAGCTCCATATCGTCACTCTTTTTTCAAATCCCAACCCCCCTTATGAGACAGAAAGATTGATTAGACAGTTTGGGGTAATTAATGTAGTGGTCTCTGGGAGGTATGCTGATGATGTGATGACTCAACAAGACCTTTTGATCAGTTTGGGGGTCTGTTATGATTTAGCCTCCCCTGCTACCCTCTTCCCACCCCCACAAAGAAACACCATTTACACACCCCACTCAACACAGGCTCTGAACTGAAGGAGACCCGCAATGCCTTTACATTTCTCCAAACTCACACATTGTGGCACTGGGGCACATCTGAGTTAACTTACTGTAGGCAGGCTGAATTCCTGGCATTAAAATGCTTACTCTCAGGTCTTGTACCATAGGTTGCATTATGATGTCATCCATAATGTGTATAGTCTAGTTTCAAATACATCTGATTACACAAGTTCATTTAGCATAATATTGCATGAATATGCATGCTGATACACAATAAGATGTATTATCAACATAGTTTATTATCCTTTTCAGACCCCCGTGTTGCAGGAATATAGGCCCTACCTATGAAAACAAAGAATAATACAAACCGGACTTGCATGCAAGATTACGCGCACCCCTTTTCTGGATATACTGATACGCATTTGTTTACCGATTATGACAAACACCTTTTGACATAGTTTGACAACTTAAAATGCTTACCTACAGAGTGGGTTTATTATCAGCAATGTGCAATACCATGTGCATAGCACAATTGTGTTTAGACTTCATTTTGATGGATTAGACTACAGTTTCACATTGAAATGGCATGTGGCGCTGCCCGACAAGTGCAAGCGAATCCCACAGAGTATCGAGTTGCTCGGACAAAGTTACTACTTATTGTCCATCTTTAAACTTTAGCGAGGATCTGAGCGGAGCCTATTTCAATGACAACCCACCTTTTTGGTAACATGTTATAACTACGATACTCTTTGAAGTTGTTATTAACCGATAACAAAACGCGAAGAACACAATAATTCAGCCGACACGCATCCCATAGAATTCTGCCATTGTGTGTAACATGAGCTAGCCTATTGACAGGTCCTTGCTTTTGCATCTTTTCAAACTATCGATTTCAAACACTGGCCTAGCTTAAGCGTCTGTCAGTGGCAAGAACTCTTAAGATCTGTGTGAACTGTATCTAATGGCCACGAATGGCAATATGTAACCATATGTAGCCATCACGCACCAACTTTAAAATGCGCCCCTCTCCATTTGGAACTCGATTAGAATTTAGCTTTGAGTGTAGCCTACACTTCCTTACATCACCGGCTATTCCCTAATTGCTACGCATATATTACACTGCATTTACACATGTTATAGTTCAGCAAGTGACCTCATGAACTATTTTTCAACACTTCTGCCAATCCTAACCAAATCCGTCAGATGCAAGTTACACCGTAACAATGACATAATGAACTACCAATGAAGTTTCGGTGGCAGAAAAATACCCCACGGACGGAGCCTTCTGGTTACTTGTAGCCTATTCTATCATCCTCAAACGGAACCGAAGCAATAACCAACGAACACGGCAAAGTAGTTAGCTATACACAATAGCAAACCTTATCCCAGCATCCCCAAATGCTGGTTTATCACACAGATCAGAAAGCAACACAACTTCACATCCGCACATATGCGCCGAGTCTCCATAACATTCACAGTGCACTGTGGAAACTAGAAATAGAGCTTCTATCTCACCTTATTGTAGTTGTAGTATCCCAAACAGTGGGAAAAATCCAGGTTGGCTGGATCTCCAGGAATAGAATTCCCTCCGGCAGCCGGGTAAAAGCGTACATCCATGATGTTTCAGTGAAGAGCGCAGCTGTACAATGAACTGAGCTCAATTTGTTTTCTCTCTTTACAATCCACGCGCAGAGCAATGGAGAGCGGCGAGCTGTAGCCTAGTCGGGACGGCACGGGATAGCTCGGGGAAAGGGAGAGGGATGATGTGTGAAGTTTAAAGTAATCCTCCTTCACCGGCGTTAGTAAGCGCTCCTAATTTTGAAAACTATAAGCAGTTGTGGGATGTCAGATCTTTTCCTCGAGGATTGTGATTCCTGTCCAGGCCACAGTGTTTCAACACGCGCACAGAAACAGCAGCTGTACACAAAGAAGCCACGCGACCGGCAAAAAGAGGCTCCACCGTCCTGCCCGCTATAGTGCGCCACAAATCAAAATGGAAAACACACAGTGACTATCACGAATCTACAAAACGATCACTTTTCGCGGAGAAGTGCACTCATTCAAACTACCTCCATAGTGATAACACTGGCTTCATCCCAGTCCCATCCATGCATACCTTGCTTTTTAAAAGTTTTTAAAACTTGCAGAAGTTTGTTCTGCGTTAAACACCGGTTTCATATAATACCATTCCCCTGAAGAGATCCGCGTCTGCAAAGGTGGCTGTCCCGCCAGTTTTTTTTTTTTTACTCCTTTCGAAATGCGTTCAAATAGCGTTATATGCACCGAACTGACTTGAGGTAACCTTCACAATCAGCTCCGTAGCACTTCTTGACGCGCTCAGTTTGTAAGCATAATGAACAAGGGAAACATGCGGAGAACTGGGACCCCTCCCCGGTTACCGCTCGCCACTCCCCGTTCTGGGAGATAGCCTACACACAATTTGTGACACTTAATGTAGCACCAGTGTGTGCTGTGATACAGAGGTTTCAGACTTTGATACCCTCTACCGTTTTAACTGGACTGGCATCTAATCACAAAAGGTGTCACCATCTTTTTAGATCAACCTCGCTCTTCTGGGAACACTGCCCATACTAGTGTGAAAACACACTATCAAACCAAGAATGGAGGAAGTAATAAAAAAATGGGTCAATGTTTTATTTCATGTTGGCACCAGCTTAAGGTGAGAAATGAAATATGACATGATATATAGATATTCTTGTTGTATAGCCATTGTGTGCACTCATGCATATGCAATTATACGGTTGGGTTAGCACTTACTGCAGGTGGAATTTACATCTAAATGGAGAAACTTCCTTTTTCTGGATAAACTCCATTTTAAATGTTTTTTTAACATGATTTAGTAGTCTAATTTCTTACTGCAGCTGTTATTTACGTAACTCATCAAGTGACATCAAAATGAATGTGTTTAAAGGTAGGATTGAAAGGTAAAGGTGGCATTAGAGCTACATGTTGCTTCACAAGATTACCAATGTCATCAATACCAATGTCAAGGGCATGTGCAATAAGAAGGCTATACACCACTCCAATACCTTTCCATCTGCTGGCCCAATAAAGGTCCTGCCTCTCTGGATAGTGTCAGGTTTTTCTGCATCGCTGTTTCTTTTATTTGTTTGTTTGTTGTTTCTTGTTACTCGCATTGAAACCAATTCAAATAGATTCAAATCTCCCGCCACTTTATGTCCAAGATGGCAGTGAATTTGCGAAAGTCATGTGGGTGGGATGGGTCAATATACCTTAACATAATAACAGCCATAGAAAGACTAACAATTTTTTAATATTACAATGCAATACGCATGCATGAAAAGGTCCTTAACTTGAATTTCTTTCATGCAGATAGGAAGTGTAAAGTGGCAAAATCTGATTTCATCTGTAAAATCTTCATGTGGTTATGTATAGTAAAACAAAGACCTACTGAATAAACAAATCGGAGCCACACAGTTTACAAGGAACTATGCACAGGCATGTGTGTGCGTATTCCACTGTGCATCTGTTTATTTGTGTGTGTGTGCGCGCGCGCGCGTGTGTGTGTGTTTGCGTGCGCAGTGCGAACGTGTGGGTACTTGTCTGTGTGTGTATGGCCTGTGCGCATGCTTGCGCATCCATGTGTGTACTGCTCAATACATTATCATTGGCAAAGTTTGGCATAATGACTTAATACAGCACAGACAGCCCGCCTTAATGTATTTTTCTACATGAAACTACACATTGCGAGCACGGCCTAGCTTGCCACAGGAAAAAATGAGCTCAAAGCCACATGTGTTCCACACGCCAAGCCAAACATGGCCAGCCCCTATTGAAACAGCAGGCTGGCCTTCCGTAGAACGACCACAGGGGGCAGAGGAATTAAAAAGTAAAAGGATGTCTTTACAGTTTATGACTTTGTGAAGCCCGCGGGATCATTAGCCAAGTTCGGACCATTGTTGTTTTATGCAGTCGAAGTCTGTGGCAAAGCACATATCATTAAATGCTGCTAGAGGAGGGGGCACAGGAGGTGAAACCTATAGGCTCGAGGCAGGGCCGCTGCTAACGTTTTGGAGGCCCTAAGCATAACTGGTCAGGAGGCCCCCTCATAATTAAATAATAACATTCTAATAATAATGATCTAGTAACTAATAAATATATGTTTTGTAATGTAATTCAATATTTTTTTCTTAACGTCTTTTAGTCGATCTCAATTTAAGAGGCCCCAATTTTGGGGGCAAAGTAGTTGGTGCCCCAAGCACCGGTTGGTGCCCTAAGCACTCTGCATACTCTGCTAATGTGTAGCAGCGGCTCTAGCTCAAGGGTTTCCGAAAATAAGTAGGCTACGGATTGTCCTTCCATGGTCATGCTTGCCTGATGCATACAGTCAAGCAGTTTTATATCATTTAGGTTTATAAAAAAGAAACTAATAACTGCTTATTTACTGATTTTTGGCTAGTTTCTTGACAGAGTAACACAGAATGCAATAGGTTAGACCTACCACACAGAAGAGTGGACACTGGAGATTGAAAAAAGCAGCGTTTGGTCATTTGAAACAGAGGTGTCAAAAGTAAAAGTTAAAGTAAATGTGTGGTGTAAGTACACTATCCCATGATATCACATATCTTTTAAACCATTTCCTCCATTATACCTAATGAGGTGGATAGACTGTGTTGTTACTGAAAAACGCAAAGGTAGGCAATCACAAGACAAGTACACAGGTCTACTGGTTATTTAAATAAGTTAACTGTGTTAGAAGGAAATTGTGTCTCTTTTTTACTTTTACTTTTGACACCTCTGGTCATTTGATATGTTTGAAACATCAGTGCCAGGTTGTTACCTGAAAAGCAGATGTTTCCTTCCAGCCTTTATCATGGAGGGGTTAACGCAATGCTTTGATCAGATTAGGTTGTCCTTGACACAAAGGCACACGATTCAACTCTTGCTTCGTATAGAACACCCTCTGACCAGAAGGTTAAGTATATTCTTTGTACATGTTTGTGGACTTAAAAAGCAAATGTGTGTGTGTGTGTGTGTGTGTGTGTGTGTGTGCGTGTGTGTTTGTGTGTGTGTGTGTGTGTGTGCGTGTGTGTCTGTCTGTCTGTCTCTGTCTCTGCCTGCATGTGTCTGTGCCTGTGTGTGCGCATGTGTGTGTGTGTGTGTGTGTGTGTGTGTGTGTGTGTGTGTGTGTGTGTGTGTGTGTGTGTGTGTGTGTGTGTGTGTGTGTGTGTGTGTGTGTGTGTGTGTGTGTGTGAGTGTGTGTGTGTGTTTGTGTGTGTATAGGCTACAGATGTATACTGTTGTGTGTGTGTTGGGTCGTGAACTCTGTGCGTGTGTGTGTGTGTGTGTGTGTGTGTCTGTGTGTGTGTGTATAGGCTACAGATGTATACTGTTGTGTGTGTGTTGGGTCGTGAACTCTGTGTGTGTGTGTGTGTGTGTGTGTGTGTGTGTGTGTGTGTGTGTGTGTGTGTGTGCGCGCGTGCGTTGTGTTGGGTTTGTGTGTGTGCATGCGTGCGTGAGTGCGTGCGTGCGTGTGTGTGTGTTGATGTGGGTGTGTGTAGGGGCACATGTTTGCTTGTGTATATGCCTGTGTGTGTGCTTAGTGGAAAGCTAATACATTTTCCATTTCCAGAATGTCCTGTGTACACGTTTGTTTACAGTACATGCACATGACGTGTTTGTCAAACATATTGCAGGAAGATTTAAAATACCAAGGTCTGTGGGGAGATCCATGCACTCAGCAGGACTTTGCTGAATAAGGTCAAACACTACTTAATGTATAGCATATGAGCCTATAGGAGATCATGGAACATTGTATATTTTATTTATATATATTCATAGGCGTATCATCTGAAATCCATCACACTTGCTTATATTGTAGTAACAGTGAGACGTACCGTACGTAGCTGTGTGTGTAGAGGATAGAAAGTGGGACACGTGTATACGAGATGTATGTGTCTGTTTCGCTGTATCTAAGCAGCGCTGCGACGACAAGGATTGAAACAGGCCAGGGTGAGTGAGTGAGTGAGTGAGTGAGTGGGAAGGGATGGGACGAGAACGCCGCTATTGAATTGAATTACGTGGATATGAGCGTTGAATGCATTTTGCATGTTACTATGCTCCCCGAAGAGAGAGAGAGAGAGAGAGAGAGAGAATCAAAGAGGTATAAAATGCACTGGCGTTCTGGCCAGACCACAGTTGCCATGCTGGAAGATAAGCGATAATCCTCATTGCTGTGCGCCACTGCCTTCTTTGTGATGTGTGCAGCCATACATGCTGGAGACTCCATACGGCATGAATTGCTGCAAAATACCCTCAGCCAACAAATACACTTTGTCACACTAACCAAAGGCATGTGTACACATGTGGTTGCATGATAAAAAGCAAATACATTCTCTCTCGCGCGCTCTCTCTCTCTCTCTCTCTCTCCCCCTCTTTCCTTCGCTCTGTGTATTCTCTCTCTCCTTCCATGTGTGTATTCTCCCTCTCTCTCCCTCTCCCTCCGTCTCTCTCCCTCTCTCTCCTTCACTCTGTGTACTCTCTCTCTCCCTCTCTCTCTCTCTCTTTCTCTCTCTCACTGGTCTACATTCCCCCTTTTTGTCTCACCCTCCCCTGCTAACATGTTAAACAGGCTATGTAAAATCAGGAGCATGCTTTATTTCCTTTCCTTTCTCTCAGGAACATGCTTTATCTGTATCTACTACGTCGTGTAGCTCACCTGTGTCTGTGTGGAGTTGTGGTATTTGATATCTAGGGGATATCAGCCACCACAGCCTCCTCCCCTGTGTTGGTCTTTGATTTGCGGTTGTTATTCATTTCTGTATTTAATGTTGTTTGCCCGTGTGGCTGGGGATCTGAATTAATTTCCTTTTGTTGGTTCGGTGTCAGGCGAAGGCAGCCAGATGAATTATGTCTAGCTACCATGTGTCATTTCCTCTCAGCCCCGGCAACGTTGTTACCATTCGGTAACCTGAAAACAAATTATCCATCCGCTGGCTCCAGATCAAATTCAATTATATCCGTACAGAGTAATTACGTGGCGGTATAAGAGAGAATAATAAATGCAGAATAATTAATTAACCTAATAATCTTTATTTATGGTCCATTCAAATGAAGGAGGTGATTTCTTTCTGTCGGTGGCAGGCCTCTCATGTTGCCGCTCAAGCAATTCCACCGCTGTAGTGGTCTTCTTAATGTGCCATTGGAATCCATCAGCAGTGTTTAGTGCTGTTGTTAAAGGCTTGCAGCTGATGCAAATGGAGCGCCATAAGCTTAGCCACTCTGCCTAAAACACTAGGGCGAGACGGGGAAGGCATACAGGGCATGTTCCTGGTGGGCCGACAGTCCTCAGGGGCCGATACTGTTTTGTTTTTTGTTTGTTTGTAATCCTTTGAGACACAGGGGTGTCGTACATGGGGGTAAAGTGTGATAGAGTCACCAGGGCCCCATGTATATAGGGGGCCCAACCAGTGTCTTATTTATGCAGATATATGGCTGGGAGGGTCCATTGGAGATGATTGTACATAGGGCCCACAATTGCCACTGTTGAGACCGGCCCTGAATTAGGTAGTGCGACCCATGTTAAATATAGACCGTGGACAGAGCTAATCATATCGAAGAAAAGCAGGGGGCTATGAGGGGCTGGTCTATGTTAAAAAAAAAATACCGGGGCTGTTCGATCCCAGTCCAGCCCTGCTAATATAGACAGACCACAAATGAGCTGAATGCTGAACGTAGAACAGAATACGCACCCAATGCATCCAACCAACCACCACTGTGTTCCTGTTGCCAGGAAGCTGTTTTACATAATCAACCACTGGCAATCATGAGACTCATTAGCTGATTGCTAATGAACCACAAATTTGTTGGGCAATAGCCTGCGAGATAAAAATCGTCGAAATTATCCATCTGAGCAAGATTTGGCAACACGGCCAATCAGAGGAAATATATTTTAAACCACAGATCTGTTTTGTTCTAATGGTTCTGCGGTAAATAAAACGTCATTAGTTTAAAGTAGCTTGCAAATTAACTACTAACTACTTTTCTTGTAGCACCTGAATAACAGACAAACAAAAGTTTCACGTTTCAATTTCACATTGTGTTGCAGAATGTGCAGGGAGAAAATGTGTTTTCTGGCATAATATTTTTTTCCCTTTGCTGTTCACTTGAATGCTACATGTAATAGGCCTACTACTGCGTGTATAGTAAACACATTACGACATAATAAGAGGCATAGTGGAAGTACAACAACACAGTATCTAATGGTATGTAATGATGGACCTTTTAGCTGTTTTACTGCCTGTATCCTTACAGTTGGCAGTATCACTATAACCTACTCACTGTAAGTGCAGAATGCAGAATGTTGCAATCTAAGCAGGAGGATGAGAATCCTGATTCAGCACTTGAGAGAGAGAGAGAGAGAGAGAGAGAGAGAGAGAGAGAGAGAGAGAGAGAGAGAGAGAGAGAGAGAGAGAGAGAGAGAGAGAGAGAAGCTCAATTTCCTCAGAGACAAAGTCATTTAAAAGCCACTAATTTCCAAGTCCTCTCCTCTACAACTACATGTACTTCTCTCTCTCTCCCACTCTCTGTTCAGAAGAGAACACCAGTGGCCTATTTCTTCTGACACTGATTACATTTGTAACCCAGAAAAAAATGACGAATATACCTCTTGCTGTGCTTTTCAGACGTATGTTTCAATCACTGTAATAGGAAAGAAATAAGGAGCAGTAACTAAGAGCACATGGGGTTGAGGACCATGTAGAAATGGGGCCCCTGATTCAGAGCTCATCATCTTGGGGTAGGTATCCTCTATTTCCCCTGAGCTGATTATGAGTTTTTCAAAAGAAGAAAACCTGTGTGTGTGTGTTGTGTGCGCGCACACGTCCACGTGCACGTGTGTGTGGTGTGCGCGCTCGTGTGTGTGTGTGTGTGTGTGTGTGTGTGTGTGTGTGTGTGTGTGTGTGTGTGTGTGTGTGTGTGTGTGTGTGTGTGTGTGTGTGTGTGTGTGTGTGTGTGTGTGTGTGTGTGTGCCTGTGCCTCTGTGTTTGTGTGTGCATGTTTGCAACTGTGGATACTGTATTTTATGTTAGGCCTTTTCCTGCAGGGTATTTGGCGGCTGCAGTCTTGTGTGTTTGCATTTACAGTATGCTGCTGAGCCCTGGGGGCCCATTGCCTCTATTACACTGCTCAGCAATGATGAGCAAGATTAAAGATTAAAGCCATAACCCTCCTCTCTTTCCCCCCCTCTCTCTCCCTCTCTCTCTCTCTCTCTCTCTCCTTCCTCTCGACATGTATTCCCAGTTGTTTTTTCTTTCTTTACCCATTTCGTTTTCATTCTCTCTGCCTCTCACCCAAACACACACACACACACACACACACACACACACACACACACACACACACACACACACACACACACACACACACACACACACACACACACACACACACACACACACACACACACACACACACACACACACACACGCACATACGCACACACACCACCACCCCACTCCCCATTCCAGTCTCTTCTACACTGCAGTGGTTTGAGTGTGTGTATAGTATAATTGGCCAGAATCCTCACTGCTGTATCACAACATCTGTTCAGCCCTCAATCTCAGCTTAAACATTTATGTTGAGGAAAAGCTCTTTGAGTATTTGCACTCAGATGCAGAGTTTATTTGCATCTGCAGAACTCACAGGAGACTTTGTGAAAGCAGCCTCTATTTGTGTTGAGGAATGAGTTCAGTTGCTGTATAGGAATTGTAGTTGAGAAGAGTTATATATTGTATGTTATAAAAGTTGGCTTTCATTTAAGTCAAGTTTTATTGTCAATTTCTTTACATGCACTGGTCATACAAAGAATTTGAAATTGCGTTTCTTGCTCTCCCATGCAGATATAGACTAATCTAGGTAAGGACATAGACAGTATAGACATAGACAGTACTCATACATGGACATAAGACAGTATGGACATAGACATTGCTCATACAGACATTTAAAGTGCAGGATAACTAATAACAATATGGAAAAAAATATACATTGTGTGAATTCCAATAACCAGACCATTATTACTGCATAGTAATGCATCTGTCAAATTCAAGGTCTTTCAGGGTACAATCAAAATGGCATGAATGATATTATATAAAAGAAATGTATAAGAAATATATTGGAAATTGCCTTTCAAAAATGTCAGTGTGCCTATGAAAAATCTTTGCACTGCTCCAATGAATTCACAGGATACTCCATTTTATTATTCTCAATTAAAACCTGTCCTCCACAGCATTAGTCATCTCAGTCCTCATAATTCATACTAATTAGGCTGAGCCGTCAATGCATCTTTCTGGAAGAGGATATTTCAATATCCCATTAAACGATACAGCGATATGGCGGTGATTGACATTTGCTGAAACTTGGGAAGTAATTACATTACATGCTCCGCTGTGTTCCAGCACCTTATAATTTCATTTTTCAAAGATGTCCTCCGTGATGCTGTCAATGTGTGTGAGCAACAGTATAAAAGCCCTGGATCAGGTTTCCTGGAATGGGCACTCTTTACAGTAAAGAACTAAAAGCTGCTGCTGGAATGGCACTTAAAAATCTCTGCATGGTTCCTTGAAAAATGAAAACACTGTGTTGAACTATTACATTGAAAGGTTGAGAAAGGCTCTTCGCATTATGTAGAAAATTGCTCTCAGATTGTAATGTGCTGTGCAATGTCATACCAACATCAAATGGTTCCTCAAAGAACTGTTGCCTTGACGGTTCTTTTAAGCATTGGAAAAAAGGTTCCTGTATGACATCACCCTGAAGAGCCTTTATTGGCCCTGGTATCAGAAACGAGTAAGACGATTAAAACAATATGACGATCAAATGCTTTTCAGTATTTGCAATCAACCTACTTATTCCAGTGTCTCGTTTGTGATGACAGCTCTTGTCTTTACACAGAAGGCATCTTGACGGGGTGCTGATGAACCCTGGTGAATAAAAACGTCTCCCTTGTTCGTGTCGGATGCTTGCTGCGGAGCACAGAACAAAAGCACAATCAATTATTCATTTAACATGAGCTTCTGCAGGCTGTAAGGTAGGCATAACACTCATGGATATTAACAACATTTGCCAAACAACATGTCACACATAATTGTCTCTGAACTTTTGTGTGGGCACGCCTGTCAAGACATCAAAGCCCTAGATTCCAGCAAATGAATTAAGTGGATCCGTACGATCCTCAAATATTTCAGCTCAATTAGCTTGATGAGTGATCAGATGTTTAATATCCGCCGAAACTGTGTTAATCTCTTTTGCATTATTATACAGTCACAGTTTTGCATTAAGTTGATGAGGATGCCTTGCTAATGGAAGGATGGAACAGAATAAGATATGCACAGCAGTATAACAATACATTGGTTATGGCAATGGAGCAGGCAGAGCGAAAAACAATAGACAATTTTCCAAGCACAACTTAGCCGTTTCTTTTTATAGTCTGCTATCATAGATCATTCTGAATTTCAATTTGCAATCAATTACATTGTCACAAAATATGCTTTTCCTTGGCTCTAGGCTTCTCATCAACACTTTGAATAGACAATTTTTTTCCAGCAACAACCACATCTGTCTCATTTCCAACCTGCGCTTTAATTTAAGACTGCCTGTCAATTCAGCTTGGCATAGCACAGCACTGACATTCATTACTTATGCATACCACTATAACGGCCCTTCTCTTGCACAGAGCTCTCGTTAACCCTTTCTAGGTAGTTATGCTAATGCAAACATGAATATTTTTACACCATGCAAGACATCTTGCATGCGAGACATCTCCTTTCTGTTTCACAAGTCTGTGCTACAAAATACAGTCCTTCTCAAAGCCACAAAGCCATGGCAGCCATGACTTGATGGTTAGAGCACTGGCCTTTAGATCAGAGGGTTGCAGGTTCAAATCCCACCCTTACCAGCACCTTCATCCATGGCTGAAGTGCCCTTGAGCAAGGCACCTATAACCCCACATTGCTCCAGTTCCTGTAACCAATACCCTGTACTTAATAACTTAAGTTCACTTTGAATAAGAGCATCAGCTCAGTGTAAAGTAATGTAATAAAGTCATATGTAACTAGAGGGGAAGGACCACAGACTTTGTCACAAGTTCACACAGTAAAAACCAACATATCGATTTTGTCCAGCTTGAGATATCCAATTAAGTTTTTCAGTGCATGAAGGTTGCAGGGCGAGTGTGCATCTATTTCAGAGGATAGAGAGGAGATAGAGATATGATACACAGAGAAAAGGGGGGATACCAATTCTTTGAGTATCAAGAAAAGTGCTACACAAAACTTCTCTTGCAAAGAGCTCCCGTTAACCCTTTCTAGATAGTTATGCTAATGCAAACACGCATATTTTTACACCATGCAAGACATCTCCTTTCTGTTTCTAGAGATACTAGATACTAGAGATATGATACACAGAGAAAAGGCGGAATACAAATTCTTTGAGTATCAAGAAAAGTGCTGCACAAAACTTGTGTAGGCCTAGGGATTATTATTTGTAACTTTTCCTTGCAGTTGGCTTGTAGAAAATGGCCAGCAATGCCCAAGTCTACTAGTGGCAGCATGCAAAACTTGTGTAGGGATTATTATTTGTAACTTTCCTTGCAGTTGGCTTGTAGAAAATGCACAGCAATGCCCAAGTCTAGTACTAGTGGCAGCCTGACAGCAGCCAGTGATGGCCACAAAGATAAACCCGGTGACATCAAAGAGGCATTATTCCGTTTGATTCAATGAGGTCAGCCTCTAATGGCTGTCAGCCGCCATATTCGGATGTTTATGTGTTTCCTTTGGTGGAGGCAGGCTCATGCATATTAACGCAATTCCTTCATGCAAAGATGCAGTCCAGTGTTGAGAAGAGCAGAGAGAGAGAGATAGAGAAAGAGAGAGAGAGAGAGAGAGAGAGAGAGAGAGAGAGAGAGAGAGAGAGAGAGAGAGAGAGAGAGAGAGAGAGAGTAATCGGTTTTCTTGTTTTGTTGGCTGTGTGTCTTCACTTGGCTTCTAAATACTCCTCATTGGCTTCAGAGAGTCGCTTTGGTGATCCTGCATGGTGGGCTCATGGTTTCCCTCTGAATATTGAAGGGTCAATATGAAGATTTTTCTGCTAAACATTTTCTTTGGAGATCATATAATATAATGGATAGTCCTGTTATTCTGGATTGTACAGGTTGCTGTTAATACCTGCTGGGCATTGCTGCCTGTCGCACCTCCTCCGGGGCCCATAGGTCAGCGAGAGAAAATAAGACTTGTGACACAGACATCTTTATTGTATAAATTACTAGACAAACATAGGGAATACACATTCACATTCATCATGCATGCACAGGAGGTGCCTTCCTCAACCACCTTTGCAGGTAGCTGTAGCCCTACGCCAGAAGCAGATGCCGTCAGGTGGTGTCCAGCCATCTCTGCGGTGTTACGGCCCTGAACCACAACACCGCCAACTCCAGCTAGTGGACCAACAGTGAGTGGCCAGGCTCACTGCCCATCTGCTTCTGGCGTACAGCTCACACCAACAATACATACGTTTCATACATTTGATAAGCATAAAAAAAAGATTAAGATTAAGATTAACTACTCACATTATGGTCTCTTTGACGTGTTTGGGTTAGCCTGATGAAGACCTGAAGGTCGAAACGTTGCTCGATTAAATCATAAATAGACAAGCAGTGTCGCGGACTTCTCTTTTCACTTGGATTTACTCTCATTGTCCTGCACCTGGCCCATTGGGTGGGATGTGCACACATCTACTTCTCTGAACTCTTTGACGTGTTGCACATATGATGAAAGATCATGCTGTTTGTTGTGTGATCAGCTGCAACTCTACATGACAGTCGGTTGGTCTGTCCATCCATCTGTACGTCCATCCGCAAACAGTTTGCTTTTTGTAGTTTGCACGTGACGCACGTCGAAGTACCTTGTTATTGATTGACTTTCTTCTTGTTTGTACACACTAGACAATCCAAAACATGTTAGTGTAGTTCTCATGGATGAATGTCCTCATGAATAGTAGCCTGACTATCATCGACCTTCAATAGAAGCAATGTCAAAGGTGTTGCATCACTATAGGAGGGCATAGCCTGGCTACATGAATAGACCAGACGAGACTTTAGCAACTTCTGCGAAGTAATTTACTTTGTATTGAGTCCCTAGGGACAGAAGAGACAAAAGCAATTTGGGCGACTAGAGGTGATTTGAGCGACTTGAGCGACAGTTTGTAGTTGGATTCATTATATCATGCAAATGAGCTATGATGCAGTTTGGCAACAGCCACCACAGCCAATTGGAATGTCGGAATGCAAGTTTACAAGTTTACAAGTTTATTTATTTAAGAAAGGGACAGCATATATTGCCAGCATTTAAACAAAAATGCTAAATATACGGATATATGCGGATATACGCTGTCACTTCTATCGCTTGTATTGCTCTTGCTACATAGTCCAGCGTGCTTAATCTCGTCGCTGCCAGTATGTTCGCCTGGTTAATGCTCGCCATCTTAGTTCTCACAATGAATATCTCAACAATGTGCATTTTCAATATACACACCATCCCTTTATATGAGCTGGATCACTCTATCGCACACTACAAAACCCCTTCAAACATTACACTATACTAGGGGGTCATGGAAGCCAGATCGATAACAACAAATTGTACTATTTAATGTTGACAAGAAAAAAAAAACTGTCATGTTGCAATCTTGTCTTAAAGTTTATAAATGTATAGCGAAGGGGGGAAAACAACCATTCTATGCACTAAAACGCTACACCTTACTCCCTTTCCTCTTGAAAAAAGCAACCCTTTGTTACAACCCATATGTTACAGTGGCAACTGCAGTGGTGTAGTCTACGTAGAACGCGGGTATACGCATACCCACTTAAAATTGATTGATCCATTGTTTTGAATGGCACAAATATATACAGCATACCCACTTCAAAAAATGCAAAAAATATACAGTATACCCACCATAAAAAAGTAGACTACACCACTGGGCAACTGCATTTTGGACTCAACTACATCCATCCTGATCCCAGCACCACTACAAGGCATCATGGAAACATCATGTGATAGCATGGGAAATGGAACATGAGACAGGAGCGAGTGTAAAATGGAGGAGAGCATAAACAGCAGCAGGAACAGGAAACAGGAGGTCAGGCCAGCTGGCTACACGTGTCATAAATACAGGAAAAGGGCTACATGTTTACTTTAACATTGACTATCTAACAGTGGAAGTGGAAGCCGACAATCGCAGTGTTGCTCTCTTGTTAACCCGCGTGAACCAACTGTAATTAAATGAAGACGCTTCGTAACAGAATCATCTTGACACAACAAAGCTCCCAGTTGAATATCACACACACATCTGTTGGCTAAATCGTGATTAAAAACATATTAAGGCAGTAAGGCATGCAAATAAGCTTATGCTTCATTACAGCTATAGTACTACAGTATTGGCTAACAGTTGGTTCAGTTTGGGATCAGTGTCAGGATTAGTGTTAGGCTTAGGTTTAGGATTTGATTAGGGCCAAAAGGTTGGGGGAATTTAAAGACAGGTTATAAGCTTTGTTATGCTTGGAGATTAAGGTTCTTCGGGTTTTGAAAGATGGCAGCTTTGATGTATTTAAGATTATTTGGTGACTATTTGGTTACATACTGTATACGTATCAAAAAATGCTTGCCAAATAAAGTGTTTCCAAAGATACACCACCTGACATGTACTCTGCAATGTCTACATAAATCTACTGCCCCCAACCAACCTCGCATGTCGTCTTTACTTAACACTATCTGCAATGAAATCTTGAATGGCCTTTATGGCTGAGGAAAGTTCAAACACATTAACCAAGGGCCTGAAAATTGTGTTGCCCCCGTGGTCGTCATCTTTTGAATCAAATGTCAACATGACAGTAAAAACTGAATGTTACTCCCGTATTCCCGGGAATGTAAATGTGTCCTTTGCTGATACGGAATGGCTTGATGCGGAGGGGGAAATAGCGATTTCTGAGAGTTGTAAATTAAGAGAGAGCTGTCCTTACCTTGACGGACACATTGTCGGGCCCTGATTTGTGGAGTGGATTTAATTACTTCTCTAATCTGGTTGGCTATCACTTATGTCAGACTTTCCCATTCCGCCCCTGCTCTGACAGCCGAGGGTGAATTTCATGTGCCCTTTCTGACAGCCGCATGTATAAACATCGGGCAAGGTGGGGATAGTGAGAGAGAGAGAGAGAGAGAGAGAGAGAGAGTGAGAGAGAGAGAGAGGCACACACAGACACAGACACACACAGACACAGACACACACACACACACACAATCCACCAATTCAAAACTGCAAGTCATATCAATCTGGAAACACATTGTGCTCTGTAATCAACAGAGATAATGTGGTTTGTACATTAAAGGTTTTTTTTTTTGCATGGGTGGGATGACGTGTTTCTCTCCAGCTTGGTTGCTATGGTAGTTTTGTTGAAGCAATTTAAAAAGGCTTGTAAAATCTCTATCAGGAACACACTTCATATAAGTGACGTGGCATGATTCAGCTTGATTTGTTATCTTATGCATCATTACAGTAAAATTGCTAATGTCAGCATTCCAGACTAACTCTCTGTCTCTGTCTACTGGCATAGATGTGGCAGTCGAGCCACAACTCCCCATGTGTCATGTTAAGTACAGAGAGAAAAGGGGGAACCAGGAGAGAGAGAGAGAGAGAGAGAGAGAGAGAGAGAGAGAGAGAGAGAGAGAGAGAGAGAGGGGGGGAGGGAGAGATAGAGAGAGAGAGAGAGAGAGACAGAGACAGAGACAGAGACAGAGACAGATGGGAAGACAGAGACAGAGGAATAGAGAGAGAGAGAGCAAAGAGAGACAGAGAGAGAGGGAAAGGGAAAACAGAAAGAAAGAAAAAGGGCAGAAAGTGAGAGAACATAGCCTATATAGAGAGTGAGTTAGAGAGTGAGTTAGTTGTCCCAGGGACAGTGGCCAACTCCAAGAGAAAAGAAACACACTGGGGGAATGGGCTGGCACGGGGCCAAGATCCTGCCAGGCCCTCCCTTTCAACGGCCATTTCCTCCAGTGCACACACAGGCACAGATATACTCCGCTCGGCCCATGAACAGGACCCGAGTCTTTTATTGCCTTGTCCCCCCCATTGTTTACTGAGTCCGGGTCCTGTGTTGTCTTAACCGCTGGCATTTGGAGGAAAAAAAAAACGTGGTCATATCAGTCAATTAGGTTACCCTCTTGTCGCGGTCACGACTGCTATTGTTGTTGGCCAAAGTAACTGATGTGAATATTAAGTCTGAGAGAAGCCAGATTCTACTAAAAAATCCACCACTGGGATCGGATATTCAATCTGGATCAGCAACATTTACTACTTTGTACTTGTTTTCTTGGAAATCCATCTTGTTTTAATTCATCATGTTTAGTCATACTGTACATATATTGAAATGTACAATATGAATTGCATCACATTCACCACACAAGACAGAACAGAGTTAGCATATCCACAGGTGCATATGCATGCCTGAGTAATCACCAGTCTCACCAGATGTGTGGGTCTTTGTTGTGGGACTTCCAATGAGTCCAAACTTCCATTGTGAGGCTTCCAAAGAGTGTTTTAACATCAAATTGATTCACAACATGGAAATACTTATGAAATAATAATACTTGTGAAAATACTCTGCAAATTCAAACCATCTTCAGATCTTAATTCTGCATGTGAAAAAAACTAAACGTTTGCTACTTCTTATTATGTGATGTGGGTGTAGATGAGCTGTACTGTAGCTCGCATATGGCTGAAAGCTGGCAGCGAAGCCACAATAGTGTGCATACTTGCACCTCAAAGAAAGACAAAAAAGGGAGCGTCTACCACATTAAACATAAATCATCTTTCCTCTGTCCCAGTTACTATTTCTCGGCACAAAAATAATCATACGAGCACAGCGCGAGCCTCTTATTTTCTCAACAGTCCCATTTTGTGGTCGGAGTGTAACTACGAATTTGTATGCTGCTATTCTCGAATGTTAGCAAATGGTGTCCAAATGCGCTGAGCTGCTGCTGCTGTGTGCTGTGTGTGCTGTGTGTGTGTGTGTGTGTGTGTGTGTG
>NC_085878.1:32330499-32355499 GCF_034702125.1 Engraulis encrasicolus
CGTCCACAGCATCTCATCTCCCTAACCTGCTGATTCTTCTGAATTTTGTAGGGAAGAGGCGTTAACTGCCCCACTCACTCTGTTCCATTGCAATGCTGCAATGCATTAACGCTGGCCAAGAGCAGTATAATGTCCTGTAAGCCCCACGAAAGAGGTCTCCTCCTGTGCTGTGCTGTTCAGCACAATGTTTAGACACCCCATCATTAGTCAAATCTCCCCACTGAACAGAGAACTAGGGGGGGGGCAGGAGGAGGGTGGGGGGAAGAGAGGGATAAAGAGAGAAAAAGAGAGAAGGGGGGAACGCATGCATAAATACGACACATTTGTTCCTATGGCAACCATTCACCATGTCATTCACATGTCAAGCTGCATCAGCAGCGATGGGGCCCATTGTCTGAAGCCTGATGGGTCTCTCTCTCTCTCTCTCTCTCTCTCTCTCTCTCTCTCTCTCTCTCTCTCTCACTCACTCTCTCTCCCTCCATTTATCTACATCTATTTCTTCCTCCATCTTTCTCTCTCTTACTGATCCCTTTCTCATATTCAGTGAGACAAGCCCTGTGTGTGTCTCTGACCACTAACCAGATCACTCACTGCCTGGCTTCTTATTTCTCATCAGTGCACATAATGCTCTGTTTTTTTAACGTGCTAATCGCACAACAAATGACAAATGATTTTCAAAAGAGAAAGAGAAGGAGAAAAGGAGGCAAAAGAGTGGAGCCATGGTGATGTTTTCTTAGAGCTTTTCAGAGAATGGTGGATTATGGGGGGGGGTTGCATAGAGAGAGAGCGACAGAGAGAGCGACAGAGAGAGAGAGAGAGACAGAGAGAGAGAGAGAGAGCGAGAGAAAGAGAGAGAATTCAGAAGCAGTTCTTTTCTTTTGAGATCACAACTCAATGATTTCTGCTTTGCTTAAGATGCAGGGAGATTAGACAGAGAGAAGGGCCAGGGAGCTGGGGAGTCGAGTCAGCTCCAGACTGTTTGCATGTGTTGTAGTCACACGTTTAACCATAACTGACAAGCCTTAGTTATAGAGTCAAAATGTTACATTATTCACTTACAGTACATTCGGCCCGGGCCGAGCCTTGCACGCTTGCTAACATTTGGCAGCAATCAGGCCTGCGTTCCATTAGGAGCATGTGTGTGTGTGTGTGTGTGTGTGTGTGTGTGTGTGTGTGTGTGTGTGTGTGTGTGTGTGTGTGTGTGTGTGTGTGTGTGTGTGTGTGTGTGTGTGTGTGTGTGTGTGTGTGTGTGTGTGTGTGTGTGTGTGTGTGTGTGTGCAGGGGGAGAACAAATGCGGTGTGGCGGAGACTGACAAGGTCTGGATCCCTAAAGCCTTTCTTTTCAAACAGGCCAAATCAATTACTTTTAATGATCTCCGAGCACATGAATTCTTTTATATACAGTACATTTTATAGGGCCCCAAATGTGTCCCATATTGAGCATTATGAGAAAGTGCAGTTAGTCAAATAAAACTTCAAACAGGCCCCCAGATTGTTACAGAGCCTTGGCAACTGATTTCTTTAGTCCACCTTGATGGGCTTACGTCAAACAGCTCAACAGCCATGTCCGTCTGTGAGCCCTTTAGGTGAATACCAAGTCTGAGGCCTTTTTGAGTGCCTATAGATGCCTACATCTGGTGTGTTTATACCTTGCTATGCCTTACCTTGCATACCTAGAGTCTCAGTATCAAAGCAGCATAGAACTGCCTATTGGAAAAATAACCTTGAACTTTATTCTCTTTCTGTTATTTGCTGTGATAGGGGAATAGTAAATCAATTGGAGTTGTAATAGGCATGAATGAGTTAGATGGCTGAAAGGAAAGGATGTTTTGTTAAAAATACAAAATATGTCAAGGTTTCTCAAAATAAGAAGCGGTCTACACGTATATTGATATTTTTGAAAGCGCATTGGTTTTGGACTTTTGTTAACATGTAAGCAGAGTTTTATAAATCTCCTTTAAAAAAAATATCCCTTTTGGAGGGCTAAAACGCACCTGTCGTAATGAAGTTTTTCGTTTTTGTTCTCATGTTTATTCGTAACCGGATAAGACATCCGCATTTACTAATATCTGCATTCATGTAACCAGTGTCTAAGAAGTTACCCCACAAATACTGTTATGGAACCACCCAATGACCATCGTTTCAACACACTTAAAGAGACACTCCACCCATTTTGCATTAGGCTTTCCATTGCTAGACACCCAGTCATACTTTTGAATGGTCTTGCAAAAATCTCTCAATTCCCCCTGAGATAGGAGAAATCCGCATTCATCTCTTAACACTTCCTCCGTCAATGATGTAAAAATCGTCATTTTGCATCATTGACGGAGGAAGTGTAAGAGAGGTGGATTTCTGTTGAGACTACAAGCCTTTTTCCCCACCCTTTCAACCCCGCCCATAGGGGGTTGGTCCTAATGCTCTAACAGACCTATCACAGATCAGTATCCCAGTGCTTTTGAAATCACTGACATTGAGGCTCCAGTAAGCAGTGTTTGTCCTGGTGTTGGGGGGTAGGGTAAATTACCTGCAATGAGATGAGACCAAGTTTTAGCCAAACCAAGTGGTATCACCTGTGAATGTTAAGTCTTAAAATGTGTGTCTCTCTCTTGCTATCATTTGACTCTGAAGAAGGTGTAGCAACACCGAAACGTTGGTCGCGTGTGTGCACAAAATAAAGTCTTGAAAACTAAGCATCAGTGTGCTCCAGCTTCTCCTTTCCAGTGATGTCTGTCCCACTGTGATGCACCTGCAAGCATGCCAGATGAAGCTGATGATTTCCAGCCCAAAAAATGGTCAAAACCCGCCTAGAAGCTGCTAAATGCGAAATGCCATTTTTACCCGCACTCGGCTATCCTAATTAGGATTCCTAGGCAGCCCAATCTGGCAACACTGCCTGCAAGCTGAGTGAGGGATGATGCATAGGCTCAATTCGAAACGGGAGGCAGTGACTCGATGACTCTCCTCTTACATAAACAGGACACTGATCAGATAGGTGAAGTTAGCTGATGAGGCAGCCGTTACGAACGGCACTAACGAGTGCGCTGCCTTGCGCATTTGATGTTACGGCGACTCTATGGCGGGAGTTACGTTCATCACGTTAGCGCTTAGCTTACGCATGCTATTTGAACGGTGAATGATCGTCAGACGGCGGAATCGTAAAATAGGCTATAAATAGATCTAGCGACAGCATATTTAGATACTACAATGTTGATTTATCCATTCGATTTTCAATATCTACATACATAAGTGTCAGAATAAAGAGTATGATAAGGTAGTAGCTTGGGTAGTAGCCATGTTTGTTTTTCAGGTTTCCGGTTGAGAGGGAGGTGGCGCACAGCATGTTGGGTACCAAAGCGGCGAAGTCAGCATCTGATGCTGACCTCAAATATCCCCGTTACGCCCACAAATGCAGTCAACTGCCGAGGGAGGAAAAGCAATATTTCGTTTCGATCCACACTTCATGACTCGATGTCCAGTTAGCTTACTGGAAGGACAGCTGCCTTCCCTGTTTCGAATTGAGCCATAGAGTCCCAAATAACTGGGTGTGGCCTGTGGAACTTGAGCATTGCAGTGCATTATGGGGATTGTTGTCACAAATCCACAAGCACTAAAAAGTCATTTTCTGCCTTTTCTCGGCCAAGAAGGCACCAAATTAGAAATGTATACTACTATTCTACTATATTATATGACCCACTTTCAATACATATTCATGTCTCCACCGGTGGAATGCCCCTTTAAATGTCTCATAACAAGTAAAGAAAGTATAAACAGCTGTAATAACCCATTAGCAGTAATTAAGAACATGCTGTTGGCCAAGACAAGCCTGTGGCATAGCAGCCACTTGAACTGCAGCAAGACCAAATCAAGAATTTGGATACCCACAATGCAACATCATGCCCTTCAGAGGTCAGGCAGAACAGTAGGAACATTATTATGTAATGGTGTTCAATAAAGAAAAAACAACTGCATGGGATCAAGTTGTAGTCATATACAAACACAGCATAGGCCTAGCCATCTTTAGTCAGATGTAGGCTACATTGTTACGATGATTTAGGTAAAAGATTGCTTTACATCAAATAGCAGTTAAATCCATGAAATCCACAAACCTACGCAGCTGCTTATTTTCATACCCTGTATGTTTTCAGACTAGTAATACACCAAATATTGATGCTCTTCTAGTATTTTGATTAGAGGGCTTACACGAGTCATACTGTATTGTATTTCATTCATATTCTTATTTCCCAGCTCAGGAGCATATAAGATTCACGTCTAATGAGGGCTCCATATGATATTTCTTATTAGTAAGCACCTATGTATATTTGATACCCTGAAAAACCGTCAGTATATGATGCTATATAAGATATTTTATTTCTACTTTGGCTGTATAAAAATTCTACTGAATCCTGCACCTTCTAAACAGATGAGCGGTGGCCTATCACAACTTAAGATTTCTACTTTGGCAAAATATTATTTACTTCAGTTCATTGTAGTGCACATCAACAAATACAGGAAAACACTGCCCATGAATCAGGGCTTATATAATCACATAAACAACGTTCAAATTCAAAACACAAATACATTCAATTATTTTCAGAAAAAATAAACAAACAAAAAATAAAAACAAAACACCAAAACAATAAAAATGGATCACATGTAAAGATGTCCGATAATATCGGCCCACAGATATTATCGGCTCGATAATAGCATAAAACATAATATCGGTCAATATCGGTATCGGATTTTTGACCTATCAAAATTGATATAATAATGCTTCAATTACTGTACACTTTTCTCCTTAATTATTTTTCTATTTTGCACAGACGATGTTAATATTTGGAAAGCTTTGTTGCATTCGAGAATGCATCTAGTGGGGCCTTACAATAAAATTAAGCATATTTTGTTCCACAACAGCAGATTTGTAATGTTACCTAAAATTTGTTATGAGGAAAAATAACCCACATATATCGGCATCGGTATCAGCCGATATCGGAATCGAAAATTGAGAGTTGGACAATATCGGCATATCGGATATCGGCAAAAAAGCCGTTATCGGACATCTCTAATCACATGTTTACATATTTTCCATACGTTTTCAAAATAGTAGTCAGAATATATTATTGTCTTAATCTGGTTTCAGTATGAATAATGCTCTCCATGTACAGCACACAAAGTTAATAACATGTACTGCCCCTACATTTCTCGGTTTCTGCTTGTATAGGGGTAGGACTCAGTCTATGTTTTATACGTTACCACGCACTACGTTAAGTATATAACCTACGCTAACCCTAACCATAACTAAATCTAACAATGATACAGTGATATTGGCACTTCTTACATACAAATGCCTATTTGTTAGTCCATGCACTTTGTTAGTCCATGTCATACTAAATTAGCAGAGACAGTGACATAGTGTGACGGCTGCAGGTCACTCAACCGGAACACGACATTCTCAAACGTCCATCTTTTGGAGACCCCAGTGTGGTGGTAGCTTGGCTTCTGCGACTGCTAGCCTTTCCAACTGCTCGATGGGGTATGTTCATGGCAATGAGGCACCAGTTCTGTTAACATGTAAGTGAAGAAATGGGGGGTCGAATCAATACAAGCTTCAACCAGTAGCATACCGAGACATTTTATGAATGTGGGTTATCACACTAGCCAGGCTGTGCCCTCCTAGTGACGCAACACCTTCAGTGTTGCGTCTAGTCAGGCCAAGAGCAATACAAACATCGTTTCTGAGCTCCCAAAAAAACAGGAACTCCTCCCTCTTTGTCGGGAAGCGAACAACCATAGCAAACTAAGGGATGCGGGTCAACCATGCCATTTGGGGAATGTTAATTGTTATGCTCTTGGTCAGACCAAGTCTTCAAGAGATTTGAAAGTCGATGATAATCAGGCTACTAGACACGGCCTTACTCCTGCAGAGACATGTTGTAGATTGTTTGCTTGGCCAGACTAAAGTCTCAAAGACATTTGTAGACATGGCCAGGCCAGGCCATGGGCTGCCAGTATGGCGCCCATTGGAACTATTTCCCATAGGCCACTCATCTCTCACCACCAGGACAGCTGACCGCTTTGGCCAGGCCCGGGACAAAATCATCTACAAGGGCCCCCCTCTCAATACATACAATGTAATTGGGTCCCAATTCAGGGCCCTGTCTTTCGCTGGGCCCGGGACAATTGACCCCTTTGTCACCCCCATCAGCATCCCTGCTCACCACTAATCGTTTCACATCACCGACCATAATATACGATATTGAGCCGTTAATAAATCCTGAGGCTGATGTCAATTTGTTGTATTTCCATTTCATTTAACCTGTGATGAGTCATAATTGAATGGAGACACATACATATGTACGTACCATAATCCAACCTGGCTTTTGATGAGCAATGCAAAGCTGTTGTGCCCAAAACATCTCATAAACACAATAGTGTAATCTGCCAAACAAGATCCCCCTCCCCACACCACAGCATAAACATGCTGCAGCGTAACTCCTCCTTGCTGATATTAAACAATCAAATCAAAGCCCTTTGTGTAGGTTGAACCTTGCTCTCTGCTTTATCCATTCCCTGGCATCAATGAGAAGAGGATTAAGAGAAAGAAAATGAATGCTGGGCCCATGCATGTCATCCCAAACCAAACCACAGTCCTCTACTTCTGGACGCAAGGACAACCTTCAAGTACCCTTCTCATCATATCATCTGAGGCCATGGAAAACTTGCTCCGTAGCGATATCTTTCAAATTAAAAATCCTGATGGATGAAAAATGAAGTAGGGGGGGGAGAGAGAGAGTGAGAGAGAGAGAGAGAGAGAGAGAGAGAGAGAGAGAGAGAGAGAGAGAGAGAGAGAGAGAGAGAAAGGGAAAGGGAAAGGGAGAGAGAGAGAGTTTTCACAGCAGCAGCGGCTCAGAGTTATTCAAACAAAAACAGAGAAATGAGTAAGTCAGCACAGCAGCCGTAGGGCTGCATAAATGAGAACTTTATTTTGGTGTATTAAAAATGAAACAGAAACTGCAGAGGGTTATATAATGGCATACAAGCTATGTAGCCATGGAAATGGTAGGTAATTGATGAGGGTGACCGCGCTTAGCCAGTGATTTTTTTCTTCTTCTTTTAACCCCGGGTTTCAGAACACATGAGGGTGAATAGCAATTCAATCAAAAATTCTCTTTTATATTCAACATCTGTTATACAACTTGTCCTAATGAATCGTCTGCATACTTCTGTTGTTTAACAAGACAGTGTGTGAGTAATGCCCATCTCTCTCTCTCTCGGCAGCAGAGACAGAGCGAGGCTGAGCTCAGCCTAGTGTCCTTGACGGCTGCCTGGGAATGAAATATTGTAGGGAGAGAGAGAGAGCGTCATACATCTGCATGGTGCGATAAATTAAAATAACACACGCCGTGTGAATCCTGATGTTTGCTTTTTTACATGCAGGGCACACTTGACAAACTATATCACGTATTCCTCATACATTCTTCTTCTTCTCCTTCGGCGCGTCAATACATCCCATGCAAAATTTACAGAGATGATGAGGAAACACAATTGTGTTTAATATTCAGAACTCTTGCGCTCTTCAAACGCTTTAATCCCCCCCCCTCCCTCCCTCCCTCTCTCTTTTTCTCTCCTTCTCCCTCTTTCTCTCTGTATCCCTCTCAGCAAGCTGCTCGAAAGGATTATCATAAAAGAATAAGTGGCTCGTAAGTAAGAATCTACGTATGGAAAAGAGGGGAAGCGGGCTGTTTGAAAGGCAATCAATGAACCCCACCATGCTCTTTAACCCCCCACAACAAGGCAAGGGGTGTGGGAGAAACAGCCAGTAAGCAAAGAAGCTTCAGTTTGTTTAACTCTCTCGCTCTCTCTCTCTCTCTCTCTCTCTCTCTCTCTCTCTCTCTCTCTCTCTCTCTCTCTCTCTCTTTCTCTCTCTTCTCACTGCTCTCCTCCCCTAAACCCCTCTCTTTCTTAATCTCTCTCTCCCTCTCTTTCTCTGTTTCCCTATCCCTTCAAACAGGGCTCGGGGTGTGGGAGGGCTGGCTTAAGAGACATTAGACAGGTGCCCCACCCCTGGGCAAAAGGCCCTGTGCGACGGCTAATGAGCCGTTAACCTGAGATGGAGGACGCTGGGCTCTTTAGTCCACCGCTGGGTCAGAGCAGAGCAGAGGAGAGGAGAGCACAATGCAGCCGTGGACGGCAGTGCTCTGTAAACAATGAAGGAGACCAAAGCAGAACTGCTGCTGCTGCCGCTGCCGGAGCCGCTGCCCAAAGTGCCATTTTGCCTTTAGAAAGTATGTAGTCAGCAAACTGGCCCAACCAAAAGGAGAAAAAAGAAAGAATCAACAGGAACAAAAGTAGAGAACATTCACAATTTCTATGGTGGCACATCAAATGTAGTCAGGCCATGCCCTCCTAGTGACGCAACAGCTTCAGCGTGATTTGAAAGTTGCTGATAATCAGGCTACATCAAATGGGTCTTTAAAGACTTTTGTTTTGTTGTTGAACCACAACCAACGCCCACACTCACCTTAATTTAACTCTAACTCTTTCTAGAATCAGTCACATCTTGTACACTCAAATTATTCCACTGAATGCCATACGCATGGGGCCACGATGCCCTTTGGCCCACAGGTCCATAGCTACAGACCAGTTCATAGTGGGATCACCATGAGTCCCACCTTCATCACAATCTTTCCAATGATTGGAGGTTTCAAGTATTGAGGCATTAAGCTACGTACACACACATTACTAGCTTCTCGCTTGCTCGCCTACTCGCCACTCTCTCACGGAACGTTCGCTGAAAGTTCCCGCGGCTTTAACTGCCAATGTACAGGAGAGAAGTACCGAACTCTGCTTTCCAATTGGTTACTCGCTTCCTCGCCTTACTCAAAGTTAAAATATTTTTTAACTCGGAATCCGCCCACATCGCATCGCTTGAACAGGACTCGCCTACTCGCCTGCTCGTCTCGCTGGAACACATTGACATTCTATTGACTTCATTCGCTGAGCGAGTAACTAGTAGCGACGTGTGTGTACGGCCCTTTACACTCCATGGTAGCAGCAGCCCACCCCCTATATAAAACAAATATTAGCATTTAAACTTAGGCTATACAACTTCAGCACCATGACAATGTAACATCAAGACCATCATTGCCCATCTAAAATACAGCCTTTCTCTCATGTCTTGAAGTATTTAAAATTAATTTCAGCTTCTATTTGCTCATCTGAATTCTGTGCTTTTTTCATTTTTCACCCATTTTTTATACTCCACAAAGCATTAAATTGTCTAATCTCTGTCTCACCCACGGATTTTGATGACATTTTGTGGAGTTGTTGGAGAAGTGATTACATTTTGGTGGTGATCCTGACCACGATCCAGATCCAGGATTTTCTTCACCATTTTTCACCATTGCGGGATGGGGCGAATTTTTGACATTCCAGTTTCTAACTCCACAAAAACAAGGCAGGAAGATTTTAAAAGTTTAATGTTGTAGTATTACAGAGGCATAGGATTCCACAGCATGTAGGTGTTATGGCGTCAGTGACCCTATGGCCTTGGCGGAGGTTTGCACTCTCTGAGTGCTTCTAGTTTTTTTTCTTTTTCTTTTTGTTTTTCACTGGAGGCTTAACTGTGATAGGATAGTGAAGATGCAACAGGAGTGTGGTAGAGAGAGACTGGGTAGAGAAATAACCCTGGCCAGACTCGAACCCAGATGCCCAAGTGCATGGGTGCTCTAATACAGTCATGGGGGCCGCTAGGGGTGGGGAAGTGATACAGATTCTAAGGGCCCAAGCACTGATAGGAGCCCTTAAGGGGGCCCAAGCACTGAGAGGGGCCCTTAAGGGGGCCCAAAATTCTAATCTTTCATGGGGCCCAACATTTACAGTGCGCCACAGTAAACATCAAATACATTGTTTACTCAACTCTGTGACATTCCCCTTATTTTGCTTCCATCTGCATCAACTGATGCCCAATCCTTTAAGTAGCATAGGCTTTGGATATGTCACAGTTTACCATCACTGCAGACTGGCAGATACACTGGCAGAGAGGGAGCAGCGAGAGATCATTATTCTGAACATTCTGAAACTCGCTTCTTCCAACTTGTCTTTGGATTTGAAGCGTATCAGTTTTCCGAGATGGAAGATATCAGTCACGCATTAATGAGTCGATGGTGGGACAGTTATTGTGCAGAGCCTTCTCTGACAGACACAGTGCATTATGGAGATCTTTAGACAGGTCCCACTACCAGGAATGGCTCCAATTGGCTAAATGTCTCAGCTATCTGTTGATGCACATTCACACGCACGCATGCACGCACGCACGCACGCACACACACACACACGCGCGCGCACCCACATGGCACACGCGCACGCACGTGCACGCACACACACATACACACTCTCTCTCTCTCTCTCTCTCTCTCTCTCTCTCTCTCTCTCTCTCTCTCTCTCTCTCTCTCTCTCTCTCTCTCTCTCTCTCTCTCTCTCTCACACACACACACCCACACACACACCCACACACACACATGCACACACACACACACACACACACACACACACACACACACACACACACACACACACACACACACACACACACACACACACACACACACACACACACACACACACACACACAAAAGAACGATAACCACATTATTGCCCAGAGCATGAATCTCAAGAGTAAGCTTGAACATTTCATTAGACAACTCATCTCATGTTGGAACAGATGTTGGGATGCTGTTGCTTTGCTGTTGCTGTAGCGGCTCTGTATGTTTTGATTGAAAGCACTAATCAGTAGGGAACCTGCTGCTGAGGGGCGGGCAAAGGTACATATACTGACATGGCTCCAATTATGCATGAGGTCAAGTTGTGCATTAAGTCACTTTTCGCACGCACGCACGCGCACATACATACACAAGTACACACATGCCACAACACAAATGAATGCACACATACAGTAAATATACAGAGAGAGAGAGACAGAGAGAGATAGAGAGAGAGAGAGAGAGAGAGAGAGAGAGAGAGAGATAATGTAATAAGAACTATTCGTTGGCATAATGTCTAATACATGTAATTATTTATAAATAGACATGACTGGAATTTGAAAGTATGCACAAAACTATTCACAAGGAAACCTGTCCACAGAGCATGTAAAGTGCAAGATGCCAATGGCATCACCAAGTGGTAAAATAACTGTTATTAAACATTCTTCATACTTGGAAGGTCTGATACCATAGCATCATAATACTTTACGAGTCCGCTCATTACTGTAATTATGGGGTAATATAAACACTGGTATGAAACATATTTTACGTCAGTGTTTATATTGCTTCATGCTGACAGAGTTGAAGTGGAGTGTTAGCGATTTCTTTTCCGTGCATGACATTGGTATTCAGCGAATGTTATGAAAACTTGGTGAGGATGTACGTGTAGTTTCTAGCGCTGCACTCTCTGGGCATGTTTGACTTCCATTGACAAACTGGATACGGAGACTTTTGGGCTAATTAGCAGGTCAGCTGTCAGTGACAGTGACAGGTTTTCAGGGCGCGTTAGCGGCATCCAGGGACAGATGGGACGACTAGCTGAGAGAGGCCTACAGCGCTACATGCGGCTCCACAAGCAAGATAAGTGTAAACCGTGCACCGCAGCGCACGCTGAACAGACAACTGAAAATAACAGGGGAATTTATGGCGGTAATGAGTCTCAATGTTGTAGATGCAGCATGCAGCGGCAACAGTAAACACGACTCTGTTTCTCTGTGTTTACATAAGGGGGTGAGTAAGGCATGGTGGGGGGAAAGAGATACACTGACACTCCATGTGCACTCACACAGAGGCGATTCTAGGGTAATGTGGAGCCCCAAGCGAAAATTCAAAGGAATGAACATTTGAAACAAAATTGCCACTACTGTAGTAAAGTGTGAGCTGTTACGTATTCAGTATATTGGGGCTTGGGGGCCCCAAGTGGCTGCCTGTCTAGCCTGGTGACAAGATGAGCCTTTGCACACACTCCACGCGCACTCAGTCATATAGAGCTGTAAGAGTCTGGGTGGCAACTGCATTTTAGTCTTGGAGAAACAAGACATGTTTAAAAGTAAATAGCACAGCCAAAGAGCCTCGTTCCCTCCTCGTTTACGTCGCTGCTAAACACATGCCTGTGTCTTGTGTGTTTACATAAGCACGTGGACGGGCAGGATTAAGTCACAAAAAACACATCCCTTCCTGCAGCATTGCTGCCCAGATGGTGAGTGTCTCTCTCTTTCTCTCTTTCTCTCTCTTTCTCTCTCTCTCTCTCTCTCTCTCTCTCTCTCTCTCTCTCATTTTTTTCATGTCCAGCTTTACACTATGGTAGAGTAGGAGGAGGATGTCTTTTGTGAAGTTGACCATGGGCAAGGAAGATTTTCTCTTTCAAGAAAAAAAAAAACTTGGGGCATCAAAGCGGAGCCAAAACCAGCCGGGCTGAATCATCATGAAAATGACATGCACCCTGCAGTCCTGTTCCCTGTCCCCTGACTTTCCTCCCTCGGTTTCGGAAGAAATGATTGTGGTGTTCAAGAAAAAAAAAAACATCAAATGAGTTGCACTTACCTCTGTGACTCACTAGCTGTAAAGTCTGCCTGGTAACCCTACTGTATATTTCCAACCCCCAAATCTGCCGCTATTAATGTCTTTGCAAATAATCCATCCGGTTTTAATGAGGACATATTTTGAAATTGCTCTTTTTTTCTACAATAAAACAATGTACACTGAGCTACCCTATAAGACCACCATGGATACTGAGTGGGAGGACAGAAGACTAAGAAGTACTAAGTGCTAATTGCAACTTAAGATAGCAGTAGGAGAGAAAGTGCAGAGCACAAACTAATAATTATAGATGAAGGGCACTATGCCTGATAGTCTTTTCTGGGGGGGTGGCAGAGGGCCAGCCCTCTTCAAATAGCAGTGGCTGTGATAGCCACGTCAGATAGCAGAGGAAGCCAAATGGCACAGCTTCCCATATGACTACACTGTATAGGCCATGTAGCCAGTGGCAGAACAATTACACACAGGGCCTCAGGGAAAAACACTCACAGGGCCCCCATACAGCCTGCCAAGGTCATAATAGGGCCCCACCACCAATACAGGAGGGCCCTGGGCTCAGGGGCAAATGCCTTGCTTGTCCCACCTATACTGCCCTACAATCTAAGAACGCAGTAACTCTGAAAACTGCAAACTGAGAAAAAAGGCTTCAGAGTTTCCCATATGGCGTGACAACTGTGTTGTCGGTAAAGTGGTTGTGACACTTCCTGGTAATGGCTTTTTTAGGGATAGAAATTTAATGCACACAACAAAAAAAACAACATTTATGTGTCTTTTTGCCACAAAAAAACAGAGTTACTGCGTTCTTGGCTGGTATTACTGCCACAAAATGGAGTTACTGCAGGAGTTACTGCGTTCTTGGCTAGTATTACTGTCTACTCCCAAACCAGTCCCATTGGAACGTGCAGCAGTAACTCGCCGACTTACTGCGTTTTTGTTTTGTACGACGTAACCTTTAATCCAACACCGCAGTAACTTTTTTTTGGTCATTTTTGCACTTTCAAAATGAGTTTTCTCCAAAACAGGACATGTTGGACCACCATTTTTTGACACAAGACAAATGAGGTAGTTTAAAACCCATTTCCGATATAAAAAAAAATCGACCATTTTGAGTTACTGCGTTCTTGTTTTGCACGGCAGTATAGCTCCACCCCTGCATGTAGCTCAATATAGCAGTACACAAATACTAAATACAGAAGCAGATAACAAAACGTCAACTGTACAGTAGGCCAAATGCCTCCAATAGCATTGAACAGATTGATGCAGTAGCCATATCTAATAAACTAGGATCAGCAAAAATGCATTTGCATGATAGCACTCTGCTTGTTCATTAATTATCAACAAAACCCAGTGTTTGTAACATTCTTGTAAGAATAACGCTTTGTAACACCACATAACATAGTCAATAGCCAATTGTTTTTTTCCAACTAAGATTAAGTGACACCTGTTTACTGGTGGAAGTCATTTGCATTCCAATTATTTCCACATAAAGGTGTGCTGTTTTCTTTGTAGGTTACAATGATTACCGTGACGCTTTACCACAGATACCCCTGTGACCTAGGCTGTATATAGGCTATACAAATATGTGAAGTACATAATAAATATAATATTTGTCAGGCAGTGCCTTAAAGGGAACTCAATTATTTTTTACCAGGAGTTGCTTTAATAGTGTCTCTGTAACATGAACCCTGAAACCCCATCTCCATCTCCTGCCTCAGGAAGGAAGAATACCCCACAGCTAATGAGATCTTTTGGACAGTGAGTAGGTACGTGACAAATAGACATTTTGATTTATACACTCACCCATAAAAGCAGTATGTATATTCACCAGTCAAACATCATTGATTGATACCAACACCATGCAGCGGAGAATTCAATTATGACTCTCTTGTAAGTACCCCTGAGCCATAGTTACGTACAGAAGATATCATTTTCCCCCTTTATACCACGTAATGGTCCATCCATCTATTTGCACGTAAGATGCTCCACTGTCCAATTGATGCCCGCCTCCTCAGACAAGTGCTCTGGTTCGTGGCAGATATTCGGCTTCACTCATACCAAGTGAGAGATTAAATCTGCCTTGGCCATATTGATTTTAGTTGGCGTGCAGACAGAATCTCATCAAGTCACAAAAGGCATTAAGCCTCCAACAAGCAATTCCTTTATAGTTTACTGCTGAAAAGATAATTGATTGGGAAACCAGTTAATTTTCATCCAGGTCGTTAATGACCATTTATTATCCAGATCGATAATCAAACAAGTCAACGGTATGTGGTCAGGTAATATCACACGGAACACTTTAGAAAATTACAACCTGTGCGAAATTGATGTACATGTCAGGTTCAGTTTACAGCATGGCTGTATGGGATGTTCTGTACAGTCACCTTTGAGCCTTCCTATTTTGTGGCTGGGTGTTTGTGGTGCATTTCAGACTAGTACACCTTGTGTGAAAGGATGTCAAATCCAATGGCAATGGCCTATCAAATTAATGAGATCACTTTTGAAGTGCACCAGAGATCGCATACAGTCAGCAAAGGAAGGAAGATCTTTTAAATTGTTTGCTCTTTGTCGAACACAATAACCTTCAGAAGAGAGGGGAAAAATGTGCCCCCCCCCCCTCTCTTTTGTCACTGAAAAGTGGTCCTAAAGTCTCATTTTGCACATCTCGGGCATTGGCCTTGCTCAGTGATCAAAGACCAGACCTCTAAAACCAGCAGATATTGAACAGTATTTTTCGATGAAAATGGATCTGAGAATGTGAAGCTGTTGCCATGACAATAAACTGGGCACATAAACTGGGCGATGTTGAGGTGTTTCATCTTATCATGGGCATATTTTTTTGGAAAAGATGAACTATTGTTATGTTTGTCCCTTTTCCTAATTAATTAACAGTCTGTGGGTAACAAAAAGGTATAAACAATCCATTTCCATGGAGTTATGTAAACTTAATGCAGATGGACGGTGCAATGATATTCAGACAGAAATTGATCCCCACTTATTTTCCCTGACGATTTGTATCCAGCCTGCTGAAATACACAGTAATTGAGATGTATCCATTAACCTCAGCTGAAACTGTGTGTGTGTGTGTGTGTGTGTGTGTGTGTGTGTGTGTGTGTGTGTGTGTGTGTGTGTGTGTGTGTGTGTGTGTGGGCACCTGCATGTGTAAATGTGTACCCTTATCACAATGGTAACTCAAGTGCATCACTTTGACAATTTCCTTTTGCTACTGTACCTACTATCTTCCTATGGAACCGAGCTACTTACTGCAAGACATACTCCTCTGATTTTGTTCGGGGTGTAGAAATTCTCCCCCTCGGATAGACTATCGGCCCCTATGATCAGTCAAACATATCCAACATGTTACGCGGCTCACTGGAGCTTGGTATTTGCTAAGTGAGAGAACCTTTTTTTTGTTCATTCAATGATGACTCCGTGAGGGAACATTTAATAGCTAGTGGCCACTTGAGAGACAATTTAAACACCTACAAAAAATGTAATATCTCGCTATCAGTGGCAAAGATATTCTCCCAATCCAGATCTGCAGCAGCACTGGCTATTATATGCTCGCGCCAGAGCACATCACAAGGACAAAGGGACACAAATCAAGGGCGCTTTGCGCCTCAGTGTCACAGCTAAAGTCAGCATCAGTGGACTTCAGGGAGAGTACAAAAGGGTCTCGTGCGCCAAACCAAAGAGAACATTTTCAGAAACCAATAAATACCGTTACAGTAATATGGGACATGAGGATATAAAAGGGTTTGGTGTGTGTAAACAAGTTAAATGAGTCACACTGATTCGACATGAAGTTGTTCAACATTAAATTGAGATATTAGCAGCAAGGGATATGGGTGAGGTAATATCCGATGGATAATGTTGTGCCGAGTGCTCATTCTCATGGAATAAGCCCCAACAGTGTGATGCAAGACTCTGATGTGAGGAACAAAATGAGTAAATCTGGAATAGTGCTGAAGTGCTGTCTATTTGTTCCCATTGTAAAATGATTTAATTGGTTGTTTCTGACATGGGAAATAAGATTTAAATTGCTTATTGAAGAAAGTCCTTGAGAAAGTCCCAAAATTGGCTGTTTTAAAGCACAAAGTAGTCGTGATATATTAACTTGCATTCACAAGTTATAACGTAATGGAGTCAATTAACTTTACATAATATTATAATGTGATTTGTTACTGCTTATTAGACACCACAACAGGCATTTTAGTGGACCACAAATGGTATAGTGTTTTACTACAGCTATCAAGTCATTGTTTCTTGACAATAAAGGAACTATGTGTCTTCCAAAGCCATATCTTGTATATCATAATCAATCAGATATCTGATATCGTAATTCTGAACAAAATGTTTATAGATTGCCAAAGCATTTACAAGCTCTTCCCAAAACTGTGCTTGAACAAAATGTCCAACATTTTTGAGCAGTGGAATTTCTACAAAAACTCTGAAAGAAAAAGAGGGTTCCACAGTATCAAGACTGGGTGAATGAGCACCACAACAATGTAGGCAAAAAGCATTTTTCAAGGAAAGCTCTTGAGATTCTGATCAATTCACATTTAGAAATAGCCCATAATAGAAAACCAATGGTAATCTGTGAATTGCTCCACACAAAAGGTGTGTTGAGAGTGCAACTAAAAAAATGTTTTTAGATTCCAATGTTAATAAAAATGTAGTTCCACTCAACAAACAAAAGTGGCAAGAGTGAAAGCAGTCATAAATAAGCACGAGGATTTCTTTAAAGAGTGAAACACATTTTCAAGTACATCACATAATGCCTCCATTTGCCAAACAAGTATCCTTGCAAACAAACACAACAAACCACTCAAGATAGAATCTTCAGTGCTGGGTCTATTATAGGTTTGACACACACATCTCAGCACACGTCAGCATCAGAACTCCATTGGGCCAGAGAAAGAGAGAGGGGGGGGGGGCGCTCAACCACGTGGGCCCTAACGTTTACTGCTGATGATAATTCAATCAGACTCTTACGACCACACAGGGGAAGTCACAATGCTACTGCGCAAGGGCTTCGAGATAAGGCTGACTGAAAATCATGCTGGGTGCAACAAGCCCTTCACTTCCTGTGAGCAGGGCTGGACTGCTAATCTGGCATACCTACATGTTTTTTTTTGTTTATAAACACAGTGTTGTGTGGATGGGCAAGACACTGGCATCCAATCACGTGAGCTAATTTTTTGACCGACAGCGGTTTCCAACAATCAGAGGATGAGTTGTGCGAAGCGAGGACCCCGCAGTCAGGGGATAACAAACATTTAGAACCCATCTATTCAGGGCATTTTCCCGGTGGTCTCAAGGGCTAACACTGTTGTTGTTATTTTCCTGGGGATAGGCCCACAATTTAGAGGGGGAGGCCCAATGGCCCGTCGTCAATATAGACAGCGGATTCAGCCAGTCAAGATGAAGTATGTAGTATGAAAAGTTCCCTGTGTACTGTGTGAGTTAGAGGCAAGTCTATGCCAAAAATTCCTGGCCCATTTTTCGGTCCTAGTCCAGTCCTTCCTGTGAGCACCCCCCCTCTCCCCCTGCCTTGGGCATGTGCCTCGCCACCACAGCCCTAATAAGAAACAGGCTGGCAGGCCGACGCTGGTGCTCAGGTGTGCTGGGTATATGGCGATGGTGGAAAAAAAGTGGAGGAGATGGTTAATTTATTGGAAGAAAAAAAGAGGAGGAGATGTCCGGGCTGATTTGAAGTGAAACGTGGGATGGACGAGCCTTGAAATCTGAGCCCTCCATTACACTGGAGAGGACGTGATGAGATGATATCCTTTCACTCGGGGTAAACAGACCGCATAATGTGCAAAAAGGTTAGAAGATGGAGTACGGAAAACTCTTTGTGAGAATATAAGATTGCAAACATTTTGAAGTCATCTTTGCGCTGCATCTACTGTAGGCCTATCTCTGTGCTGACCCTTCACCCTGTTCTTGCTTAAATTTCCTCCTTGCATAAGTCGCTTTGGTCAAAGGTGTCGGCTAAATGTAATGTAATGTAATATAATGTACTATGTGTTTGTAATGTAATCTGTACACTAACTCAATGAATAAAGCATGCCCCATCTTAGCTCTGTCATTAGTGATGGACCAGTGATAACCAGTACAATACGTGATAGAGTAATACATAACAATTTAACATGTCCTCCCTGTAAGGCGCTTTGGTAAAATGCGTCTGCTAAATGTAATGTAATGTAATGTAATGTATGTACTGTTACTGTATGTAATGTAATCTACGTATGTATAGTAACTCGACAAATAAAGTAGGCTATGCCCCATCTAAGCTCTCTCCATATCATCCTATACAAAACTCAAGGTGTGTCTCTCCATTGGCCGGTCCCACACAATACACAAGGGACATGGAAATATAGGTCATGCTAATTCCAAGCCATGCCATGCACCGCAACAAATCTGTGACTCCATACAATAGATGAATGGCGTCGTCTATGAGCTGAGTTACACATGATCATTACTGGGACACTGTTTATACAATACAGTATAAACAAGCTGGTCCACAAAGCACAACACAATACAACATCCTTAAACAGATGGTGTTTTTTATGGCATTACAGTCATATAACATATGAGTTCAAAACTGTATACACTACAAATTGAAAAGAAAATAAATGGCTTTAAAATTGTTGCATGGTGACACTTAGTATTTGAAAAGACAAAGCCCAGCATCATAATCGAGGGAGGGAGGGGGGGTGTCAGTCAAATTTAATTTAGGCACATGAATGGACATCTTTGTAATCTTTGATTATACAACTCAGTCAGAAGAACGTAATTAAACCCCTGCCAATATCATGATTTTGACGATTAGAGACAGTGTGTCACCTTGGCTTTTGCTTTGTTTTGTTTTTCAACACCAGAGAGTATGCCTCATAAACCTAACAAAATATGCCTAGAAAAGGAAAACAAACTGATCCATGGAGATAAAAAAAATATTTTGCCATTTTGTACAATGCACCAACACAGGACAAAAAAAAATGTAGGCTGCACACATGGAAACAAACAAATTCCCCAAATAAAGGGTGCTGTTGTTGCTCATTACTCCACAGCATAGTGGAGAGTTATTGCAAGCTTGCCGCAGCAGATGGGATGTCATTTAGATTACCAGCACAATGACAATGACTAGAGGGATGGAGAGGTCCATTCATGTGCTCTGAAGCATGGAGATTATTATTATGGGACAGCGCAGCGGCTCTCCACTGTTTCAGCACTCAATATGGCCTCTTGTTGGGAGTCAAAGTTGTGCACGAACTGCACGAGTTCAACATATAAAGCACAAAAATCAACATGGATAGACAACGCATGTGAAATTTGCAGATATTTTACGCATTGCATGTACATGTGTTATACATTGTGTTGCCATCAAACTCTTGTGCATTGTATTAAATTACGTCAGCGAAAGGTTTCATGTATCTTTTATGATCTCGTTTGCGTTTGAAAGTGCCTTGTGTAATTGGTAGAGGAACTGCAGTACAAAGAAGAACATTTGAAAGCAAGGGTACACTATGCTGTTCAAAACTGAGGCACATATCAAATAGCCTATAGGAAGAAAACAACTATTCTTTGATTGCCACTCTGTCATAAACTGCTTAGAGGTGACCAAAATCTGTAGCCAAAATCCACATGTTTATGTCATGATGGCCTTACAACCTACTTGAGCAGAATCCTGTAAATGTTTTGTGTGAAACAAAGACACTTCTATTCGTTAATTCCTATAAATATCGCAATAACTTTGGTCAGCAGTTTAACAACTGTGTATTGCTACTGCTACTACTCTGATCAGAGCTGTGTGTGTTGCTGAAGGCGTGTCTGTTGTTCCAGATAACTTTGCTGAAGACTGAAGGCTTCTAAGGACCTTCAGAGGCTTCATATCTTCAGCTAATCAAAGTGTCTGCTGTGTCTGCCACCTTGGGGCCCACCGTAATCTCATTCTGTAGATCCACCGTTTCAGTCTGAGTGGCTTCCGGTCCAGTCCACTCTTGTCTTCAGTGCTCTCAGCTACGTCTCATGGTGTCCATCTTCCATCTTCATCCCATCCACCTCAAAACTTCATGACTGGATTGGCCATAAGGCATAGAAGGCATTTGCACGGTGGACTGTTGATGACTTTGGCCATTTCCTCTCCTCAATGCAGTGGTATCAGTCCTCATGCCGCTACAGCTGACGTCTCTGAGTTAGATTTAAATTATAATTTTGGCTGTTGTGGCCAGAAAAGCTTGTAATAAATTACTAAAACTGTTCTCACTGGCTTTATTGTCTCTCTCAATGCCTGCCGGACCGGTCTTGAGTGAAAATACTCGGTCTGCTTTTTCAGTCCAGCCCTGTTCAACTTCATAGCAGTAAAGTAATGTCCATGTATACAGTGGGTCTCAGAGGCTTTCATTCTCTCAACAACTGTCCTCAGATCAGCTGTCTCTACGTGATGCAGTCTCCCTCTTCAGATATACTACACTTCAGTTTCACTGGCTGCCACTCCACTCTGGCTTTCACAACTAGCTCTGTGTTTTTAAGTTCAATTCTTTACCTCTATCTTGAACAGCAGTGGTATGGTGGTCTTCCTGAGTGGTGCTGAGATTGAGTCTTATGGTATGTTGTTCACCACTATTTCTTTGAGTACCTCGAGTGAAGTAAACTACAAGCACTACTGTATTCTTGGGCTGTCTGACTGAACTTGATTCATTCAGGGAGCTCAGGTGTTGAGCCATGCAACTAGTCTGTCACAACAAGTCAAGTCAGGTCGGCTTTATCGGCACGGTCATACAAATAATTGAAATTACGTTTCTTACTTTCCCATGCAGACATAGACATAGGCCTACTTTAGGTATAGACATAGAGAGTATAGACATAGACAGTAGACATACAGTACACCTAGAGTACCTATACAATACACATTCAGACATTTAAAGAACAAGACTGGGCAACAGAAGACCAGAGGAATAGTAGTAGTACTACATTACTACTACTAGGCCTACTAGTAGAAGTAAAAGTAGTTGTAGCAGCAGCAGCAGCAGCAGCAGTAGTAGTAGTAGTAGTAGTAGTAGTAGTAGTAGTAGTAGTAGTAGTAGTAGTAGTAGTAGTAATAGTATAGTATTAGCTGTGGAAGCTGTGAGAGCCAAGAACACTTTGTGAGAGAGCATTCTCTTTTTATATTGTTGTCTTTATGAATATTGCCCTAAAATGGATTATACTGTTTGGTTATTGGGTCTGTAATATATTTTTCTTACCACTTCCCCTCGTCCTCATAGCCAACCAATAACACAGTGGGCCCTTTAGGGATATCCTTATCCGAAGGCAAATGAATTCATAAAAAAGTTCAGCTTTTCTGTGATCTGTGTATTCTAGGATGTGTCTCAAACAACATTATTAGCCAGCTGATGCTGTTCCATTTACCAAGTCAGGTTGCTACACTGTATTTAAAACTAGTCATACCATGTTGGCTCACCATTGAGCTCTCAGCTAATTTGCAGAATACCTTTCACATCACATTTATATTCCTCATCACATATTGTAGATGCTGAATTCATGCAAGATAGAAGCCAAGACGGGTAGCTGGTTTAGAAGATCCTTTGAGCATCTGTTTAGTCTGCCAGTGCATTGATATCCCCCCTTGACCAATGGATGCCACAGTAGCCATATTGTGGTGACTGTATGTTGTGTTTGGATGGGGCATTGTGGAATGCAGAGTGAGCTAAATGAGAGATGTTAGAATGGTAGAGAGGTGGTGGAATTGTTTATACAAATATGTCCTCAGTACATGCACTCAGGAACGCCTCTCGTTTCACCTGCAGGACACCAGATAACCATATTGGCTGTTTGTTTGTCAGAGAGAGAGAGAAAGAAAAAAAGACCCAGTCATTTATTTAATGTCACAAAACAGTGCTATGGCAACCGTCCTGGATGAAAGCTTTTTTTTGCTTACCACAGTACATTAACAGTGGGCGCAGCTTGCAATTCAAAGGGAAGGCTTTCTGGTCATACAATTCTGGACGTATACTGTAGCTGCACTAACAATATGCTTTTGCATGTGGTTTTAGCCACTCCCTGCACATGATGCTTGTTAACTATGTGAGATGATGAATTCTCTAAAGAATCCAGGCCAAAATCTTCTGACAACTATCAAATGGCAAAATAAGGCAAGAAGATCAAGTGTCTTAGATGCTACAGTTTTCAGTTTACAGTTTACAGTTCATAACTAATACCATTTAAATAGCATGTTTTGAAACGCATGACAAAAATGATCATTCAAGTAATTTTGTGATCCTATATGATGATCGTACATATTATATCCAAATGAAATACGATGGTATGAAGAAGTATCATCAAGGTATGGGTACTAAACAACCAGTGGCTTTTCTCAGTTCCATAGTACTGTACATGTAGCCTGACAAGCCAGACTAAATGTGAGTTTTATGTGAATGTTTAGTCTCGGCCCGATCAATGAGACATCAGAAGATTGTTGATGGGAACAACCCGTTGTTTTTCAAACTGTGTCTGTGCCTATTGGCCAACGCTTTGTCGACACTCCCTCAAAACCCCGTCCGCATTGCATTCAAAGGTTCAAAACGAATCAAATCAAGTCTGCTGCGTTGTGATTGGCCAGCCAGTCTCAGGGCCTGTGGCATTGTCCGAGGCTAGACCCACTCGCAGGCAAAAATAATTTTGCCCGCTGGCAGGTGGGGCTAGTTTACTAGGTTAAAGTACATGCACATTATATAGTTGGTATGGTTTAAATTGACAGCAATATGGCAACGTCAACTTGCTGCTCCATACAGGCGTGCATGCCATGGTTTAGTCCAAATACTCTGTTACTGTGGAGAATTGGCCTCTTTCATGTTACAGTAACATGAGCAGTGATACACTAAAATAGCATGCATGTAACAGTTAGGAGCTAAAAGTTTAAACATGTGCAAAATCAATGGAGAAAAATCAGTCGGCCATCATTGCTCTATTCTATCAATCAGGGCACAGAACATCCTTTTCAAACAGAAATTACTGTTCACATTACAGCATTAAAAGCCTGGTACTTCATCTTAAGAGGGACACTACAACAAAGACAGGAACAGATACATACAGCACGCTCTGGGCTTTTTTTCTCTCTGTCAACCTTGACCAGAAGGGGGAAAAAGGAACAATTTATTCCTACATCACTTACGTAGATAATGAATTACATGAGTTGTCCCCCCACCCACCCCTTGCGTTTCTGAATTGTCATGCTTCTAGAACACATTCAGGGGGACGCATGAGGCTCCGCCTTCATTAGCTTTGAAGTTCAGACCATGTCACCGAAATCCATTCAGAAGATCGTAAATGAATAGGTAAATATAAGTGGATTTCATGGAAGCAAGAGCAAGGTCCTGACTGCAACAAATGTAAATTTATTTCTGACAGGGACACAATGTCTGTGCGCATGTATGTGTGTACAGGTGTGTGTACGTGTGTGTCTGTATGTACATGTGTATGTCTCTACGTGTGTGCATGTGTGTGTGTATGTGTGTGGGTGTGCATGCATGTTTGTGTGTGTACGTTTGTACTTGTGTGAATGCACACATCTGTGTTGTGTGTGCATGTAGGTGTGTGTACACGTCTATGTGTGTGCCTACAGAGGGAGGGAGAGAGAGAGAGAGAGAGAGAGAGAGAGAGAGAGAGAGAGAGAGAGAGAGAGAGAGAGAGAGAGAGAGAGAGAGAGAGAGAGAGAGAGAGAGGCAGCTGAGAGTGCAGTAATATCCATTAGATTTATTGTGCTGCAATTCCCAGTCCCTCTAGTTTCGCCTGAGGGGGACTATATTACATTTCATCACAGTTTCATTTTCTGCCGCAGATGAGGGATGGGAGCGCTGTTGTAGTAATGTAGCATGTATGCGTTAAATCTCATCTCTAATAAAATCAAACACATCACAACTCATGGCAGACTCTTTCTTTTTTTCCCTCTCCTTCTTACATTCTCTCTAGCTATCTTACCTTTCTCTCTCTCTCTCTCTCTCTCTCTCTCTCTCTCTCTCTCTCTCTCTCTCTCTCCAGCTATCTACCTGTCTCTCTCTCTCTCTCTCTCTCTCTCTCTCTCTCTCTCTCTCTCTCTCTCTCTCTCTCTTTCTCTCTCTAGCTATCTACCCCCCCTCTCTCTCTCTCCGTCTCTGTCTGTGCGGTGTGAAATGAAGCCCCATCTGTTATGGCATCAAGACTGCCTTATTAGAACATAAAAATCAAACCGACAGCAGGGTGAAAAGAAGCATAATGAATACAGGTGGAAATGCAATCCGATCAGGGGATGGGAGGTGAGAAGAAAAACAGAAAGGGAGAGAGAGAGAGAGAAAGACAGAGAAAGAGGTAGAGGAAAAAAGAGATAAAATGCAATGAGGGGATGGGAGGTGAGAAGAAAGACAGAAAGGGAGAGATAGAGAAAG
>NC_085878.1:32360499-32365499 GCF_034702125.1 Engraulis encrasicolus
TTTATGTGTGTGTTTATGTGTGTGTGTGTGCGCACGATCTGCTATGCTGGAGAAGAGGGTGTCTATCATGTATCTGCCGCTTGTACTCTGTGACATGACACTGTAGTGGAGTGGAGTGTGCACCTGTGTGTGTGTGTGTGTGTGTGTGTGTGTGTGTGTGTGTGTGTGTGTGTGTGTGTGTGTGTGTGTGTGTGTGTGTGTGTGTGTGTGTGTGTGTGTGTGTGTGTGTGTGTGTGTGTGTGTGTGTGTGTGCGCGTCTGCCCTGCCGATCGTTGTCCAAGGTCAGAGTCAGGATGTTGTGACAAGCTGCACTGGGAAATCTGAGAAGATACCAGCAAACACAACCCAGCACATTATGCACGTCATGCACAACTACACACTCACACACACACACACACACACACACACACACACACACACACACACTCACACACACACACACACACACAACTACACAAACACATACACATACACACCGTCATGCACAACTACACACAACCACACGCGCACAAAAACAAACACACACACACACCGTCATGCACAACTACACACACACACACACACACACACACACACACACACACACACACACACACACACACACACGTCATGCACAACTACATACACACATACAGTCATACACACACACACCGTCATGCACAACTGCACAAACACACACACACACACACACACACACACACACACACACACACACACACACACACACACACACACACACACACACACACACACACACACACACACACACACACACACACACAGTCATGTAGTACGATACATGGACACACACTACATGATCAGATCGTATGGACTGTGGCCACACTGAGTGCGGGGTATTGTGTTTCTGTTATGTTTTTAGCTGAAGTGTAAGGATTTTTTTGTTGTTGTTGTTTTTTTCCAAGTGCGGGGCGCTGTTGTATTGTGGAGAGCAATATTCTGTTCTACAGCACAGTAGGTCACATTGAAAATATTGACTCCGTATACATATGGCATATTGTAGGTAAGCCATCACGCTGTCGTTATCTTGCTTACTCAAAAACACACACACACACACACACACACACACACACACACACACACACACACACACACACACACACACACACACACACACACACACACACACACACACACGTATTTCTCTCTCTCTCTTTCTCTCTCTCTCTTACACACGAGCACACACTGTACACACACAGACTGTACACACACACACACACACACACACGGTAACACTTTAATATAATGGATGCAAAAAAGCATTATAAAGACTTAATAAATAATTAACTATTGATGAACAAAACATTAACAAACGTTTGTAAATGACGTTTGGAAATGTAAACAAATGCTTGTAAATGACTAGGAAATGCTATGTTAATATTTTATATTTATCAAGCATTTACAAGTTGCTTGTAAATGAATAAAATACTCTGTTATAAGGTGTGTAAAATCTTGCATATATCATGTGTAGATATTTTATAAAGCATTAATAAAACTTAGTTAATAATAAAAACATTTGTTAATGTTTTATTCATCATTAGTTAATTATTTACTGAGTCTTTACTAAGGAACATTATTATAAAGTGTTACCACACACACACACACACACACACACACACACACACACACACACACACACACACACACACTTCTCTCACTCTTTCTCACAAACACACACAGCACACAGCACAACACAATACCATACTAAACACGCAATCACACTAATAGTAGTCTAATAATAAAGTCACAAGGTCCATCCCTCACTGTCACTAAAAGCCTATTGAGCCTGGACTCAGGTCTCTCTCCCCCTACTCAGATGATAGCTATTAATTCCCATCAGAGCCGGGCCTGATGGAGGCCTAACAACATTTTATATTGTTGATACACTTCTGACTGAAGCAGCGTGCTCTCAATTACAGATGAAAGATAAAGCTGGTAACCTGGTTACAAATGGGCAGCAGCCTGCGTGGAGATGATGTCAGTATCCTCTCCATCCTCTCTTCACTCTCCACTCCCCACTCTTGTTCACTCTCTCTCTCTCTCTCTTACAATTGCTGTCTCTCTTCTCGTTCGTTCTCTCTTTCTCTTCTTCTCTCTCTCTCTCTCTCTCTCTCTCTCTCTCTCTCTCTCTCTTGTTCTGTCTTTGTCCCCCCCTCTCTCTCTCGCTTACTGTCTCTCTCCATCTCTTTTTCTGTCTCTCGTTTCCTCTCTAAATTATATCTCTTGCTCTCCCCTCTTCTCTCTCCCACCCTCTTTTTCTCTCCCTTTGCTTTCCCTCTCTCTCTCTCTCTCTCTCTCTCTCTCTCTCTCTGCTGTGTGTGGAGAGGAGGAAGTGGTTGGGCAATGGGGCTGGGGGTAGAGGGTAGACTAGAGAGTAGAGGCAGCCAACCCCTCTTCTCTTCAGGCACCAGCGTGCTCTGCTCTGCTCTGCTCTCCCTCATATCGCTAAAGAGATGCTTAACTGCATGCCGCTCCTCTGCTTCCACTGTGCAATTACAATCATCTGGAATAATGATTAGCCATGAGCTAATTCCTGACGAGCGCGAGGATAAGGTTTCTAGTTCAGCTGAATGAAGTCAGGGATCCTGTTCATTACCAAAGCAAATATTTGATGGTTGGTTGGGACAGAAACAGAGAGTGGGGGGATGGATGTGTGTGTGTGTGTGTGTGTGTGTGTGTGTGTGTGTGTGTGTGTGTGTGTGTGTGTGTGTGTGTGTGTGTGTGTGTGTGTGTGTGTGTGTGTGTGTGTGTGTGTGTGTGTGTGTGTGTGTGTCAGCGGAATTAATATGAATTGAATGTTTTCTGATACTTTTCATCCTCTCATTTCTTTATTGTGAAGGACAGAGTGGAAAAATATACGGATTCCTCAAGGATAGCTATTAGTGTTTCTTTCCATCAGGTCTGCAGAGAGTTAAAGGGTTGGGGAAGTAAAAAATAAATGCATGTATTTATGATTGGATCTCTCTGTCAAAATGTTTCTGCGACCCGGGGTCTGTGGCCTGCATACCAATGCAACGCGTTACATAATAAATGAGGACTTTACTTCGGGAAAAACAGATTAGCAGTTGACCTCTTCTCTTCTGTATCATCCTCTTACTTCAGGAACATGTTCCTTATGGGCATGGAAAGGAGAGAGGAGAAAAAAAAATGAGACTTCTCTCCTCCGCTGTCTTAGAAGATAAAAGAAAACCCTCCAAGGTTCCAGGAGAAATCTGTTCGAGGAGGAGAGAGGAAAAAAAAACAAGTGGAATACACAAAAAATGTTGAGTATATGTACACAGTGTAGCAAAGGAGGAGGGAATGCGTTTCATATGGAGCAGATGGCAGTGAAGAACGTAGAGTTCTGGAGACTAATTGGAATCTTACTGGCCTTTGAAGTGAAACAATTCCAGTCGGCTGGATAATGGGGGGAGAAGAGGAGGTGGAGGGGGGGGGGGGGGGCGAGCGGGGCCTTCTTGATCGATTGATTAGAGGAGAGATGACAGAAATGTATCACACTGGTCATGTTTACGTTAGGATTTTAATTCCAAATTAATGATTTGGAATTAAATAGTTCGGCATTAAAATTATTCTCCGTCGAGTTTGCATAAAGCACTTTCATGCAGGGCTTTAAACCGGTTCAAGGAACGAAAACGAAAACCGGGAACTTTTTTTATTTTACAGGGAACAAAAACGAAACCGGAAACTTTATTATTTTTTATGTTCTGGAACGGGAACACTTATTTAAAAATTATGGTAACCGGTTAATACCTGTTAATACCGTTCCTCAAACTAAAAAAAAAGTAATTATTTTCCTGTGCACATTACCATGACTGCTGAGGTTCACGTCCTGTGTGACATCAGACATTCTCTGACTGAATGGAGAGAGAGCTGTGGATTACAAAGTCTCCACTCCACGTCTTAAATAAGACAAACCACTGTCATACAAAAGGGCAGAGTTTCCATTGCATCATTGTGAGACATTGCAGAGAAGAGTGTGTAAAGCGCACAGAGAATATTCTATGTTATTGGGCATCCATGGCCGCTTCAAATATGCACAAACTCACAATGTTCATCATAGCGCTTCCCGTGACCCAAGTCAGCATGGAGCGTGCATTTTCATTATTGAGGTTTATTCTCCGCTTCTCCGCTTAGGTCGTCCCTGAATGACAACATTCTGGAGGATATTCTTTTCATCCACTTGAAACAGTTTGGAATAGGCTGACTCATTTGCACTTCCGTCTTTCTTGGTTAATTAACGTCAGTTAGGCCTATGGGGAGTAATCAGCTGACAGGAATGAAATTAACCGTTCCGGAAACAATATTTTTTGTTCTAACCGGTTCAGGAACGTCAATTTATTGGTGGAACTCATAACCGGAAACGTTATAATTCCGTTTCTGTTCGGAAAGGAACGTTTTGAAAAAAATAACGGTTCAAAGCCCTGCTTGGGGATCAGAAAGGATTTCGATTGGACAAAGGATGCACACGGTGGGTCTGCAGGCACTGGGTCTGGGTCTGGGTCTGGGTCTGCGTCGTTGCCTCTTGTATCATCTCGTAGAAACAAGCATGGGTGGAGCAAACGGGAATTGTTTTGAAAGGTTCCAGAATTCATGCTGCCCATTAACAAATGCCACCTTTTTCACGAATACTTACCACCACCATCAAATTCTAAGCATTCGTTATGACTGGGAAAATGACACTTCATGAAAAGGTGGATCTTCTAGCCTGGTAAACCAGCGCCACCCGCTGGATGCCAAAATTTTTCAGCTACGAGTGGGTCTGGCCTCGGATCTGAGAACGTTTTGAACACTGTGCCCTGAGTCTGGCAAACCCAATCACAACGCAGAGATATGTTTTGAATCAAAGCGGGCGGGGTTTTGAGGCAGTGACGATGAATCTCGCAACACCGTTGGGAAAGCACATCAACGGCAAAGATCGCCGATTGGTCAGAGCGCCGGCACGGTTTGAAAAAACAACAGGTTGTTCTCATCAACAATCTTCG
>NC_085878.1:32370499-32375499 GCF_034702125.1 Engraulis encrasicolus
CATTGACACTGAGAAAAAGGCCTTCAAAACCTTGGTATTAGGATGAATATTGCAGTTTATGCAATAGCATTACGGGACACATTTGAAGCATACGGCTTTGTCACAAGACAAAGGAGGCGTTATGAAGAGTATTTTCAGTTTAAACCCAAATTTGACAAAATATGGAGTTACTGCACTTTACCTTTGTAGGGCAGTGTAGCCTATTGAGTGATTGGCCGTGAGCTGTCTCAGGCCCTGGTGTAAGTAAGAGCTGCACCATAGAGGTACAACATTACACAAGAGGTGACCTCTCCCCCTGTTTCACGGCAATCCTGGCAGCCATTATTTGGAGGTAGATCTGAGAAATGAATGGATGTCAAAAATGGCTTAATAATGTTAACATTTCAATTAATTTACTATTCAAGGACAATAGTTGAAGTGTGTTGCCAAATACAGTATCTACATAACAAATAAAATGTATTTTATCAACTCATTTGACTTAAGTAGATATGTATCCTGACATTTGAAATCTGGTCCTTGATTAATGTCTCACTTCATATTCACACCGTTTTGGTACATTTTTTGACAGAGGTGGGCGTGTTCTCCATTGATTCGTATTGACTGAAGGTTAGTGCACTACCTACACAAGATGGAGGTTGCACTTGCCGTTTTCCAGTGGTGTCACAAATGGCTGTGTCACCTCTAGTCCATGTTCTACCTCTATATGAGCTGGGACTGATGATGGGCTAGACCCAAAAAGTTTGTCCCTTGTCTGTCGGTTTTATTTACTTTATTCGGCTTTGTTTAATACAGTTTTTGATTTTGCATTCAGCTCTTGTGTGCGACTCCTTTCTTCCTTTTCGCCATACTGTTCTTGGAATTAGGCACTGAGCGAAACGCTCAGAAAAAGACATGGGCGCGGACGCCACCCCACCATTACTACCTCTATGAGTTGCACATAACAAAGCATCAGCTCATTAATCTCCAACAAAACTCTCATGCAGAATGGAGCGCCTGCTCTTGTTTCAGAACCTGCCAAAACCCAAACGCATGTGTGCTTTAACATGTACAGTATATACACAGATATAAATAATGTATGGCACATGCACACACGTAAACATAGGATAGAAACAGTAGCCTACACAGCCATACAAACACATACTGTAAGTGCATGGAAAAAACACATAAATATGCACACACTCACACACTTGTACATGCAATCATGCATACGTACACACAAACACGCGCACGAGTACACACACACGCACGCGAGTGCACACGCACACGCACGCACGCACGCACGCACGCACGCACGCCCGCCCGCACACACGCACGCACGCACACACACACGCGCACACACACGCACACACACGCACACACACACACACACACCTGAACATAGAAGTGACCAATCTCGGAGATGGAGTTGGAGAGGTGAAGGGGACCTACGTAAAGGTGGATGTAGAGAAAGTGGAAAGTGGTGGTGAGGGGTTAGCGGAGCGGAGAGCAGTGATGACTGTGAGGATGGGGTGGTACTGGCAGGATGTGTAACTGACACCATCTCTGTCGTCTGTGGTTTCACCGCTCCTTGTTTAAAGGATGGATCGTTGTGCCACACAAACCCCCACCCGCCCTAATCACACACTCTGATCAGATCGTGTACGATCTGTTAGCGACGTGTAAGTGACAAGAGGAGACAAGGGGCCACCACCACACACAAACAGCTACACCAAAAACACAGGACAGGGGAGACTTACAGGAAGGAAGTGCCTATTCTCCTATCACTTGCTCCTGCAATCTTGTAAAAAGGCAGGATCGCATATCGTAATGCCATATACTGTACTGTACATATTGCATTATGTTGCTCTCTTTCCATTTTGAACCAATCATTTGAATGTAACATATTTCAAAGACACACACCAATACTGATACATCGGTAACACTTTATTTTAGGGATACATCTATTAGCACTAATACATACAATGTGCCTGTATAAGTACCTTGTAAGGCATGTACAAAGCAAAATCAAACATTTGTTAGGCATGTATTCGCAAATGTCTTGTCCATGCACTCTAAGGGATTTATTACCAATTTAACCTTAGTAAGGACCTAGTAGGCCTTAGCATTTGCTTAGTACATGCCTTAAGTTACTTATTTAGGCATTAACATTGTATCTATTACTGCTAATAGATGTATCCCTAAAATAAAGTGTTACCGATACATCTACAATAATTAAAACTAGCTGTTTGTTTGACATTTTTATACAAACATACACACACATGCGCGCAAGCATGACACACGCGAACACACATACACACACACTATACATAGCCTACTGCACGCGCACACACACGCACACACACGCACACACACACACACACACACACACACACACACACACACACACACACACACACACACACACACACACACACACACACACACACACACACACACACACACACACACACACAATGACGTGGATAAGTAAAGTAGTCTGGCCGCACAGCCATGGAAAACCCAAAACACAACCCACACATGCAATCCTGACCTTAGTTGATGAAACCCATACCAGCTTAGTTAGTCAGTTTCTATAAAGACTTGCTGACCGCACAGATGGTCTACCACAGTGGTCTCCAAAGAGCGGCCCTTCTCGCGGGCCAGATCCGGCCCAAGCACGGCAAACATTTTGCCAGCCATGAGGTTGGAACAAATGAACACATCCAGTACACAGTATGTGTGCTATCAGTGTTCATACGGTCGGGCAATATGTTTGGCCCTCAGCCTCATTTGCGCAACATAATGTGGCCCTTGGAGACCCACTGGTCTACCATCTTTTTTAAGAGGACACAGACGTAATCACAGACCAGCACACGTGGAGCATGTACTGTAGAGTGGTACCACCAGAAAATGCACAGAACTCCAAACTACCCAACCCCACCTGGCCCCCACGCACACGCACACACCTGACCCCCACCCCTTTTTTTCTCTCTCTTCTTTTTTTCTTTGTGAAATCGACTGCACCACCACCGGCTTTCAAAAACCTGCTGCAGTTGTTTTATTGTTGGGGCCAAAAGACTGGATCTCTCTCGGCCATTGCGTTTTCCAAGGTGAAGACGAGAAGAATGCTGAAGTGAACTGAGGGGAGGGGGCTTTTGTGTTTTGCTTGTCGTGGTGTACTGTAGCACACGGGAGAATTGAACGCAACCCTGTGACTGATGTTTAATGCATTGAGAACAGATGGAGTCAAACACGCAGCAGCAGCCGCAGTAGAAACAGCAACAGCAGCAGCAGCATCAGGGTCGCTGACAGCTTTTCCTGCGCCCAGTACAAAGACATCTGAAAGCCCCCCAATCCAATACATACAATCAGAGCTCTAAATTAACAGCCTCCAACCAGCCAAATGCTGGTGAAAATTCAGTTTGGCTGGTACAAAAGAAAACTTACAAGCCACTTTGACCCATTAGTTAGTGTGTTTTTGGCTAGTGAGATTATTAGCCATTTTGGCTTGTGATGAAAAAAGTTAATTTAGAGCCATGTATACAATGTAATTAGGACGCAAATTTGGGCCCCCAGACTCCCTCGGCCCTGGACAACTGACCCCTTATTCCCCGTCGGCTTCCCTAGTTGCAGTGTCCCTTTCCCTGCTGCCTACTCTCACTCACACACAGAGAGAGGAGAGGAGGGGAGATGTTTTCCCTCCAAACTCAACATACTCCAAGGCGACCCTCTTGACTAAAAAATGTATTCGTTTACAATTAATATTTTACAGATGCCTAATAATTGCTGTTTTTCTCTTTTTTCCCCCTTTTTTTCATTTTCGATCAACGGCAGTTGCTGCTATGTAATTTTGCAGGAGTGAAAAGCGCTGACAGCCACTCATTTGTGAATTGGTGCTTCATGTGTGTTTACTCAAGGCTAAGGGGGTTGGACTGACTGCTCGCTCCGTGGCAAATCCCTGCAGCACGCCGCGGTTAAACTGTTCTCATAAACGACGCACTACTGTTGCATTACACTGACATAATCCCCCCCAGAGTTCAAGTCACACATTATTTAGACATGAGCTGTGTGTGTGTGTGTGTGTGTGTGTGTGTGTGTGTGTGTGTGTGTGTGTGTGTGTGTGTGTGTGTGTGTGTGTGTGTGTGTGTGTGTGTGTGTGTGTGTGTTTGTGTGTGTACGTGTGTGTGATAGAACGTCACAGGGAGAGAGAGAGAGAGAGAGAGAGAGAGAGAGAGAGAGAGAGAGAGAGAGTGTGTGTGTGTGTGTGTGTGTGTGTGTGTGTGTGTGTGTGTGTGTGTGTGTGTGTGTGTGTGTGTGTGGTTATGTCTGTGTTGGTGTGTGTGGGTAGAAGCCATATTTGAACTCCTCCTACATACTGGATTGAATTTGCTCATCCCCTCATTAGGGAAAGCATAACTTGGGCAGTGGTTGCGGTTTTAGACAGAAGAACTAGTTTCATGCCAACTGAGGTTAAACTTGGATTGAGGGTATAGTTTTCATTTGTGTGTGTGTGTGTGTGTGTGTGTGTGTGTGTGTGTGTGTGTGTGTGTGTGTGTGTGTGTGTGTGTGTGTGTGTGTGTGTGTGTGTGTGCGTGCGCGTGCGTGCATGCATGTGTGTGTGTGTGTGTGTGAGTGCATGCATGTGTGCGTGTGTGCGCATGCGTGCGTGCGTGTGCATGCGTGCGTTCGTGCGTGTGTGCATGCTTCTGAGGCCAACATCATCATTTCGATGCAACCCCCCGCCCCCTCTCCTTTTGCTGCACAGAAAGAGATTGTTTCTTTCCTGTAACAATGACCGAAACTGGCAGAGGTCCTGAAATGGGCCAAAATGGAGACGGCACACCCCCAGAGCAGCACTGCCGCTCACAGCCAGGGCTGGACTGGTCCTCTGGCATACAGGGCATTTTCCTGGTGGACCGATAGTCATCAGGGCCCAATGCTTTTGTTTGTTTCTTTCTTTGCTTCTTTCAAATTTCCCCTTAGAGACCGGCCCACAATGTACAGTACGTAGATGGGGCGCC
>NC_085878.1:32380499-32410499 GCF_034702125.1 Engraulis encrasicolus
GAAGTTGTTGTAGCCTTTCTGAGGCACAGTATAGCCCGAGATTCTTTAAGTATATAGAGATATGCCAATGTAATAGGTTGCTATTGGCACCTAACATGACCAGGTTCCGGTCTGCCTAAAGGGGCGTGTCATAATGCTCCTAGCATTGACTAGAACAGTCCTTAGGTCTGCCTAGGTCTGCCTAAAGGGGGATTTCCCCCCCCTCTCCCTTGCAATAATAGAACCCGGAAACAATGGGCCAATGGAACCTCTCTCTCTCTACTCTCTCTGGTATAGCATTGGAACATACTGTATTGTCCTTTTGACTAAAGTAATAAGAATCTGTTCTGTTTTGAAACTGAACAGAGAGTGAAGTTACAAAGCTTATTTTCAAAACCACCTGGCCAATCTGTGTTGCTGTACTGCACCGGGCGATGCATGGCCAATGTGTTGCCATGGTGGGTAGACGAACATCCCATCTTGTGTTGGTGGTGGATGGACCAGCATCCCATCGTGTTGCTGTCAGTCAGGGCACAGATAGATTGTGGATCTGCAGATGACTATCAGTGTGGGGGAACTGTAGACTTACAGTACCCTCTTTCTAGCTTTGCACACAACACCCTCAGATTTACTAGCCACCCCACCTTGATATGTGTGAAGTTCTTAAATAAATACTCCAACAATAGAATTCGATTAGGATTTTTTAATTTATTATTTTTATTTTATTTTTACAAAACATACACTTCACATTTCTGCCTGCTGTAATTCATGAACATTACAATAGGATATGATGTCTTCAGCCAGACACCTTCAACTGTGGAGAGTTCTTGAATAAATTCTCCAACAGTAGAATTTGATTAGCATGCTTTACTGAACTCCCAAAAAAAAATCCACTACTTATTTCCATCTCTCTCTTATAATATAGTGAACATAATGCAGTGATGAATATTACAATATGTCAAAAAATGACCCATGATTTCATGTGTAAATAACATGTGTTGAACTGAATATCTTTGGTCTACTTTTTATCAATCAAGTTATCTGGGAATAACGATGCACCATAAGTGCTGTCACAGTGGCCAACTGAGAGCAATAATGTTCTTGTCGTCATATGAATAATGTACACCCTTGCCATACTCAGTTCAGTGATTTAGACCTACTAACTAGTGGAGTAGGTTGCCAAGTGATGAAGATTACATTACATTACATTACACTTAGCTGACACTTTTGTCCAAAGCAACTTACAGTTATGTACAGGGTATTGGTAACAGTCCCTGGAGGCTTAGGATGGGCTTATAGGTGCCTTGCTCAAGGGCACTTCAGCCATGGTGCGTGCTTGGCAATGGAAGGGTGGGATTTTAACCTGCAACCCTTTGATCTAAAGCCCATCTCCTTAACCATTGCGCCATGGCTGCCCACTTGTGTCACAGCTGCCCACGAAGATGGACTGAACGCATTCACAGCTGAACTTCCTTTACAAAGAGACTCCAGCTTCCTTCTTGCCTAACTTGGCTGGTTAATTAGGTTAGCTCAGATAAGACCTTGCAGAAAGCATCTCGTGATCCTGAACCTTGCGAGGGTAAAGATTGGGGTTTAATTAATGAGATAAATCAGTAAACAGCTACTATATACAAACAACATTTTATTTTTCAAACCATCTGTTGAGTCTCTGTGGGAGGGCAATCCAAATGAACTGTTTCCTTTTTGTAGCTGTAATTTCTCCAGTTTTGAACATCGGGAAGCTGCAAAGCTGAATGTTAGGGCTTTTTGTACCTCACATTCTTTGAGTTTGTACTTCAGTTGAGGTAGCAGAGGGATATTATTCCCATTACACTTTCTACTTGCTACTTTGCAGACAGAACCTAGAATTTAAGTTGTTTTCTTTCTAGGGTGCTCAGCAAGCCCCAGATTATGGCATTCGTTTCACGCAAGATTTTCATTGGACACCCTATCCAAAAAGGGGACAGGTCTTTTCGTCGAATGCATTCTTCCGAAGGGACCAGTCGTATAAAACGTGGGACCATTCGTATAAGCCATGGGATCTTTCGTCGAGGAAAGAAAATGATGCACTAAACGCTGGGATCATGCACTGTATTTTGTCATCTCATAACACGCAGAGCATTGTTTACAATTGGACTGCCAATAAAGGACAAGAGGGGCCTTGTACACCTACCAAGCCACTTAATCCGCATGATGCAAAGTATGTAGGTGCACAATGGTACAAATTCTAGCTACTGTGCACGGGTTGAACCATGTAGTCAAAACATATGCAAATGGGGAACCCATTTAATGGTGTTTATCGTGACAACACGAACATACTGATTCAATTAAAGATATAATATGAAATCTGCCTGCCTGCAGCTGTTTGTCAACATCAAATATTTGTCCCCAAATTAATAAACTGCAGCTATACAAAACGAATCATTTCATTTTGTGCGATGTGCGCGGGGAGAGGAGCAGTGAGACTTCTGCACTGTACACACAAGGGGGACTGTTCCTAGCATGAAGTGGGTGTGATATGGTATGTTCTACGTTGTATAACATGCAAATGCTGCATGAAGGAATGTTGACTATGTCTCTCCCTTTGTGTCTCGTATACATTACTTCTATCACTCTCATCAGTGTGTTATGTTAATGCCTGCATGCCATGTGTGCGGCTCCTTTGCATCTTGTTATGCTGAGCTAGACCTGCCTTTCAGCTTGTATTGTGTTGTACAGTACTTCATGTTTCTGGTGTATGGTGTGTCACAATAAAAGCCCAAAGTAAAAGACCAATAAAAGAACAATGCCAGGTGGACTTTATCTCTTCCTTGTAGCCCTGTTACTGTAGGTTTAATCAATTGTCAATCAATTGTACCAACTGTAACTATTAAGTCATGTAACTATTAAGTCATTGTCAGATCAAGTCATCAGAGGTTGAAAGATGAAGAGAAAGCTTTACTTAACTCTTTTTCTCTATTTCATTATTTTCTTTTTCCGGCAACCTTTCTCTGTACCTCCGTCTGTCCGTTTTTCTGTCAGTCTGTTTGCGTCAGTGACCTACCAAATTCTAACCTGTTTTATTCTTGTCTTTTTTTTCCTGCAACCCTTCTTCTGTACCTCCGGTTCTCTGTCTGTCTGTCTGTCTGTCTGTCTGTCTGTCTGTCTGTCTGTCTGTCTGTCTGTCTGTGTATCTGTCTGTCTGTCTGTCTGTCTGTCTGTCTGTCTGTCTGTCTGTGTATCTGTCTGTCTGTGTATCTGTCTGTCTGTCTGTCTTTCTGTCTGTCTGTCCGTCCTCCAAAGGTTCCTGTCTAGCGAGGAGATGACTATGCCACAGTAGGTGTATGCATTGCTCTATTCCGCCCCATTGTTATTATCAGATCAATGCATCTGCACCCATCCCCCTCCCGCAGAACATAAGCTCCCAACCTCTAACAAGACCTCAGTGTGAGATCATATGAAAGGCCCCATGCCTCCCCAGCACATGAAGGCAGACGGATGTAAATGAAACAGGAGACACACACACACACATCCAACATCGAACATGCGTACTTGCACACACAAGCGCGCGCACACACACACACACACACATATCCGACATCGAAACGTGTACATGCAGACACAAACGCAGACACACACACACACACACACACACACATGCACACGCGCACACAGACACAGACACAGACACACACACACATGCACACACACACACACACACACACACACACACACACACACACACACACACACACACACACACACACACACACATACAGAGAACCTCAAACGCATACATTATACACACACACACACACACACACACACACACACACACACACACACACACACACACACACACACACACACACACACACACACACACACACACACACACACACACACACACACATACACACCAGGGAGAGCAGCAGGAGGAGCAGTATGCCTCAACATGTGAGCAAGGACAGATTGCTCATGTTTTTTGGGGTTATCTGAAGCCAAGGTGGCATAGCTATCTCTCTCTCTCTCACACACACACACACACACACACACACACACACACACACACACACACACACATACAGACACACTGACTCAGACATACACGCACGCACACACACACACACACACACACACACACACACACACACACACACACACACACACACACACACACACACACACACACACACACACACACACACACACAGACTCAGACACACACATATACACGCAGGCACGCAGGCACGCACGCACACACACACACACACACACAGAGCAGTGGACAGCAGCAGTGAATAGCTTTTTTTTCAAATAACAGTGATAATAATAATAATAAAAAAATCAGTGGCCACTTTGGGTGCGATAGCGGCATGTCACCGGCGTGGCTTCTGAAATGGGCTCTGATTGCGGCCCGTCTAGGGCAGGAATATGAGATGAATATTTAATATGGAACAAAAACAAGGGCCGGTGCACAGAGCAAAGGGGCGGTTCAGGTGGCCATGACGACCCCCACCCCTCCCCTCTCCTCTCTCCTGCCCCTAACCCCCCCACTGTCTCCGCTCTCCTGCCCCCCTCTCTCCTGCCCGCCTCTCTCCTGCCCTCCTCTCCTCTCTCCTCCCTCTTCACTCATACAGTCTCATTATTCAAAATGGAAATTGAAGCCTCCAGCACTCGTGTTTGAACAAAGCCGGCCCGGGCAGATTATGAATGTCGAAAACTTAATTTCTATTACAATTCCATTATTCTTCTTTTAATCACAGATTCATTCCTCCTCCTGTTTCTGTCTGTCCTCAACTATGCTGCTGGAGTACATGAAGAAGAGGAGGAGGAGGAGAAAGAAGAGGAAGAAGAACAAGAAAAAGAAGAAGAAGAAGAAGAAGAAGAAGAAGAAGAAGAAGAAGAAGAAGAAGAAGGGAGGAAAAACGCTAATAATTACAGTATTCATGGCCATGAAGAGGAAAGAAAGAAAGAAAGAAAGAAAGAAAGAAAGAAAGAAAGAAAGAAAGAAAGAAAGAAAGAAAGAAAGAAAGAAAGAAAGAAAGAAAGAACAATTTGCGAGGCCACCTGCCGTGTTTAATTTATGGAGGATGCTTTAAGCGTGTGATGACTCACGGAAAAATATGTCTGCGAAACTTGTTAACGTTTTAATCAGGCCTGCGTGAAGTCACTATTTATCTGTCAAGCATAAGTCATCTCGCCTGCTGCTGAAGAGGGGCGAAATCATGATAACGCTCCAATTAAAAAGCTTTCTCTACCCCCCCAACCCCTCTCTCCCTCTCCCCCTCTCTCTCTCTCTCTCTCTCTCTGTCTCCACTTTGAATGACAACAATTGCGAGGGCTGCGGCTGCTAGGTGTCTTTTTGTTCTTCAGCCCCTTTCACTGCTCGACTAATATTCATAAAATGAGATGAGATTTAATGCATATTGATTACTCTGGAGACAGAGAGGGGGGTGGAGGGGGGGTGAACTCGGGGAGAAAGCAGCAATTATAGCATTTTTATTCTCCATAAACTGCACCCTTAAGTGGCTGATGAGCCCAGGTTCTGGGCCCACCTCACACGTTTAGCCACAGTATTGTTTAAACAGAGCAAATCCATCTCCTGAGACGCCACTTCTTCTGACTAATTCAACATCCTCATCCTCACGGTGCGTCTTCATATTCATTGCATCAGAGTCACCTTTGTCTGTAGACTAGAGCACATTTCAAACATGCACATCAAGCAGATAGCCTTCATGGGCAGGGCTGGGTTAATGCACAGGCTAGATATGGCTGCAGCCTAGGGGCCCTCACCTGTCAGGGGGCACAGCAACCTGTAGCATAGGGGCCCTGGACCATCTTAATCTGGCCCTGTTTATGGGGATATAGTGTTGTATGTTGGTATGTCAGTCAGAGGCGGTTTTACCAATACGTAAACTAGGCTGTTGCCAAAGGCCCCACCATCTATACCCACTATGATACAGTAAATACCAGTGAAAGTAGTTCGAAAGGGCTTCATGTCTATATTTTGCCAAGGGCCCCTAAATGGGTAGAACCACTGCTGATGTCAATGTATGGTGAAGTATTTCAAAGAGATATGGTGGTATTTTTGCAGGTATATACAGTATAGCACTGCATATATTGCAGGTATATACTAGCCTGGGAACTCCCATACTGCCTTTAGTTCTACACAATCGTTTCGATCTGAAAGACAGTATGGCGAGGATGACTCATAACGTACAAGATCATGGGATCTGTGTCATAATGGCCAAGCATTCCGACCTTAACAGTTTCTCTGCCCAATCAGAGAGCAGGGCAGTGTGTCATAATAGCCAAGTATTCCGGCCCCATACGGAATTTACAATAGGCAACTCCCCAGACCTAATCTCACTTGTGATTAGGTCTGGTGTTAACCAGGCAAGGTATATACTGTATATATAGCAATTCTAAAAGGAAGAATGCCACTGTGTGATAACTGAAAAAAGAGTATTTTAGACAAGATGCATATAAAATTGGCTTCACATCACTGCATGATGATTGTGCATTCATACTTGAGTATTTATTTTTATATATAGAATATATAAAATGGGCTTCACATTACTTGAATTGCTACTGTTCCCACCCATTTGTGGGTGAAGGTGTAGAGGAAGTTTTTGTGGGAGTGTGTGAAATTTGCTTATGTGTACTGTAAGCACAAACACACATGCACACACGCACGCACGCACGCACACACACATATATTTTCTCCTATGTGGAAGAAGCAGATGTGCACACACACAGACACAGACACAGACACACACACACGCACACATACATCAATAATGTGGAAGAAGCAGATGTGCACACACACACGCACTGCTCCCCTCCAAATAAGGTGCAGGCAATGTAGGAGTGTGCGAAATTTGTTTATATGTACTGTAAGCACACACACACACACACACACACACACACACACACACACACACACACACACACACACACACACACACACACACACACACAAAGTGCATGCAGGCACGGCAACAGGGGGGACAAAGGGGTATGTTGTCTCGGGCCCAAGGAGATAGGGGGCCCAGAATTGGATCCTCATTACATTGTGTGTATTGGGTAGGGGGGCCCGTTAAGATGACTTAGTCCTGGGCCCAGTGAAAGCTGTCAGCGGCCTTGGGCGCATGCCAAGTCGTTGCAATGATTAACATCCTGCCTATACCCTCCAGGGAAATCTTCGCCTGTCCCTGAGGGAGGGCTTAAAACGTGACAGACACAGCCTTCATCCAATCAGACGCACCGAAACTACAAAACGCCTTTGTGCATCTTTACTCCTGATAGGTTCACGAGCACTGTGAGCACGAGGTGACACATGTAGTTTTTAATAATCCTCCTTCCCCTTTCAGGAGACAATGTGCGGTGTCGTACGAAACGTGCGTTGAGACCTTGATTTACCTTGGGCTCATGGGCTCTTTCAGATGCTCTATCTAATTATAGGCATGGGAAACTAGCTTGCATGGGCCAGCATGTTTCAGTGAGAAAGAGAGAGAGAGGGGGGGAATGTTCTGTTTTAACTGTGCACCATACCGTATGAATCACATTTCCTCTGCGGGTTGGCAACCATTAAATCGGAATGAATGGCCCTTTATAGTCGGGATTTACCACTGTTTAAAAAGAGGTGGAGAGATCGGGAGTTGAGATCTCGTTAATGTGTTTTTTTTCACCCAGGCCCTAGTCAAAAGACACACTGTACTCGTCCTCGTACGTGGAAGTTGAATTTTTTGCTTTGTGCTAGCAGATTTTTTTTCCTTCTCTACTTCTTCTTTTTGCATTGGATGTGTACACACTGTTGATTTTTCCATGTCAACATGACAGCGAGATTTTTCCTCTTTCATTTGTTATCCATTTAAAATGTATGAGAAATAGATCGGATGTGGGTCTATGCATGCGTTTGTGTCTGCGTATGTGTGTGTGTGTGCGTGCGTGCGTGCGCATGTGTGTGTGTGCGGAGGGGGGAGGGGGGTTGGGGGTTGCCGAGGTGAAATGAGCTCCACAGCTCCATCATTCAGCCTATGAGAAGCTCCTCTCCCCTCATTGGTTTTCAAATCAGCACAGAGGTACATTAGCCTTCTCAACATTTTTCTGCCTCTCCCTCTCTTCTCTCTCTCTCCCCTTCTCTATCTCTCTCTCTCATTTTGTCTCTTTCTTCCCTTCTCTCTCTCTCTCTCTCTCTCTCTCTCTCTCTCTCTCTCTCTCTCTCTCTCTCTCTCTCTCTCTCTCTCGTTTTCCCCCTCTCTCCGTTCGCCTGATATGTGCAGGGAGAGCCTGCCTGCTGTGATTCCAAATAGTCATCTGAATACTCAGGAAAGCCTATTTGTTTTACCTGGCCCTCTATGCATAATCAGCATGATAGTGTGATAACACTATTTTGCCATGCATGAACTTGAAGATCCCTCTGTATGCATTTGCTAGATGTTCTCCGCTAACACATTCTGTGTAGCCTAGTCTCTCTCTCTCTCTGTTTCCCTTTTTCCTCTATTTGTGGATGTGTAAGAAAAATGAATGCATGCAATAAAGACACGGTAAATAAAGAGGGTCGAAGGTGTGAGGGATTTTCAAGGAAATGCTGATGAAAGTCGACGGCAAGTCTTGCAGTAGAGGTGCTCACTGTGTGTGTGTGTGTGTGTGTGTGTGTGTGTGTGTGTGTGTGTGTGTGTGTGTGTGTGTGTGTGTGTGTGTGTGTGTGTGTGTGTGTGTGTGTGTGTGTGTGTGTGTGTGTGTGTGTGTGTGTGTGTGTGTGTGTCAGTGTTTGTGTGTGTGTGTATAACAGTGTGCTGGTTTAATCTCATTGAAAATAGGAAAATATTTGAAAGTCGATGATGCAGGCTAGGTGTTTTTTAGCAAAACAAGAATACATACGTATGTCTGCCAGTGGGAAGCTGTGAAACAAAAGGCTAATGACAAACAGGAGGGGAGCGAAGTTTGTATAAATATGACACCCTGTGTGTTTGTGTCTACTTGTGTGTGTTTTTGTGTTTCAATGAGTGTGAATGAATGTGTGTGTGTGTGTGTGTGTGTGTGTGTGTGTGTGTGTGTGTGTGTGTGTGTGTGTGTGTGTGTGTGTGTGTGTGTGTGTGAGAGAGAGAGAGAGAGAGACAGAGAGAGAGAGAGAGAGAGAGAGAGAGACAGAGACAGAGAGAGAGAGAGAGAGTGTGTGTGTGTGTGTGTGTTTGTATACACACATACTCCATGTAGGCAGCAATACAACACCCCCCCACCCCCGAAGGATTCATGTAAATATGGCCCTAACTATTCTCTGGTGGAGGCATCAATCATGGCGGATATGACAGGCCCCCTTTTGTTCCACACAAAGACAGCAAACACAGCTGCAGCCGCCAACAGAAAACCTTCCCCTCCCCTATCTTGCCACTACACCTGTCGGACACACTGCACCAAAATGTAATTTAGAACAGTTATTATCCTAATCAGACCCAATCCCCTAGCCGCATCCTCCACTATCGCACACATCCACCCAATGCTAATTAAAAAAAACACCAGACCCTCCTCATAATACGTACAAAAGCTCTGGAGAATTTGATTTGGGAAAATCCATATGGCTATATTAGCGCTCGTGTTGTTTTTGTGGTTGTACTTGTCGTATGTACGTCCAATTAATTAAACTGACCAATGTTAATTGAGTGAAAAGTAAATGTGTTTAAATATAAAGCATTGGGATCAATGTGAAAGAGACTATGGACAGCAAGCACAAGTTGAATTTAAAGTTTCTACACTTGTGCTCTATGATACTCTTTACGCTGTTTTGGGGCACCAAAATGTATTAAATGTTCTGTATGTATGTTCATATGCCATTATGCCTATAACGATTATAAAGACAAAGATTATGCAACTCTGTACCCCCAAATACAATAGGCCTATATGTGAAAACATTTTACATAGTGATAGCTTTGTAGGATAGTTTTTTTTTTTCTACCATCATGGCACTACAATTTTTCACTCTTGTTTGGAATTGGTTTAACTAATATGAAAAAATTATTCACAGCCACATCTCTTGACAAACAATTTGCTGTCCACACCTCATTGTTTAGAGTAAAAATAGTGCCTCTACAGTAGTTCTCCTCTGCAGTACCAAGTGCTACTGTATTGTATTATCTCAAACTCTGCCTGCCTGCCTGCCTGCCTGCTAATATGTACTGTCACAAACAAGAAAAAAGGACAAGGACACGTTGGACATCACTGTATAAACCAGGGCCAGTGAAACATCTCACAACCATTTACAGCATGTGCAAGTACATTTGAGCTATGATGGGAATCTGTTTGTGAAATGTAAATAGTTTATGCACAATTGTAGTCCATTTCTTAAAAAAACAAATATTGAGTTTGGCCCACCACTTTGCTCCGAATTTTGATTTTGGCCCTTGGTCAATTTGAGGTAGACTCCCCCGGTATAAACCCACAACAACACTACATTAATTGTTAATGATATGTAGAGTTTGACAGCCCTCCAGCTTTCTCACAGTCCAACGGCCGGAGCTGCTGCTGATAAGCATCTGACCACAAGAGTACAACGGCATTTAAAAAAAAAAAAACCAACAGAGAGCCATTGTAATCGGTGTCAAACAATATTAATAATTAAATTCATCCTAACAGAAGCCCCTGAGGAAAACAACATATGTGTGCCGTGGTGGAAGACAGCTAGCTATTTAGCCTACGATAATAACCCCTGATTTGGTTACAGAAGGGAAGAAGATGCGCTGTTGCAATGCAGTACTGTATGTCTGAAAAAGAGGGAGAAAGGCTGTTTTCTGAGGATATCAAACAAATCCCAATCAAAATGCTATATAATGGTGTTAATGGTAATTTAATGGTATTTTGATGCCACCATTTTGTGACCAAGTGTTGTGGTGCCTTATAGTATTCATTCCATATCTGTGGATTATTGCAAGTTTGGCAGCCACCACACACGAAGTGGGAGCATTTTTCTTTTCACATTCGTCTAGGGATGTTACATTCCCAGCCTCCTCAGTATAGGCACTGTTAAGGCATTCCAATATGAAGCTACGTATGTCTAAATTTACTTGTATTTCTGCCATTGATTATTTTAGGAGACACCGCATAAGCAAATCATTTGGAATGAGAGACAGGATAAAATACTTTTACGGGGCCGGTAGAGAAAATATTTACAAGGAACGCCTTCCTTCTTGGCTCAACAGTGCTGATTAGCACACTCCATCATGTGCTAATGTCTACAGAGTAGAGGATAAATTCTGAAATCTATATATTTCATCTTCTATGTATTGCCGTGAGCCAAACTCAAAACTGTGCACACCTACTGTATTCTCAATCCCAAAACACGGCTTGGTTGTGGCCATACGCCATCCAACGAATGACTACTTTGTTAAGATAGGGCCTACAGTAAGCTCATGTTGCTTATTCTATTCTCCAGCCGCCAAGACCAAAAGCCCCATCGTCAGTCGATTAGCAACAGTGGGCTAGCAGTTGTAAACCCCTGCAAAAAACTGAACGGTGACACCCATCACACTGTCAGATTGTAGTTTTTTGGGTTTTGTTTTGCTGTTGTTCATCTTTTTTGACCAGGAGGCGAGTCCGTCAGCAGCTGTTGACATACTGTACATGACATGATGCCGGACAGAGAGATTGAAGAGTGCAAATGTGTACGTGACCCCCATCAAGAGCGTCCATGTCAAGTGTTACTGCCTCTTGCCTCGGGGGCCAAGGCACCACGGGTTCAACCTGTCCAGGTGGTCACCACTGCTATACTGGCCACAGCCCAGCTGCGATAAGGCAGAGGAGCGGATCAATAATTCAGGAGAGGGTTGAGCTCCCTTGTGGGGTATGTAGCCTACGTAGCGGCCTAGCTTGGCCCATAAAAACCTATAGGGTCCCTGGAGCAGCTACTGACAGGGAGGCAGGGGCGGAGATATAGGGAGGGCAAGCAGGGCATTTGCCCTCCTGTATTGATAGTGGGGGCCCTATTGGCAGGCTGTATGAGGGGCCGTATCAGCGTTTTGCCCAGGGGCCCTATGTGCAATTGTTCCGCCACTGCAGAGAGGCAACTTGAACTCTTGTACAGTCAAGATGTCCAGCAGACAAGAGGCTCTGAAGATATAAGCAAAGATATACGTAGATCATGTCGACCTATACCAGCTATGTACATATACACAGGCAGGATTATGTTACATTGATGTATGCAAACAACAATGGTACGGATTTGGAAAAAAGCTTACCAATAAATAGCAGGCTATTAGCACTGCCATTGCCCTTATGGAAAAAGCTGTGTTGAACTGAATGTTGTGTTACTGCAGTTTTGCACTGTTTTGGACACAAAGATATTGCAAACGAAACTACACAAATGCATTAATACTGCATTAGACAATTTATTGGTCTCAACAGAACTTCAAATCTGCCAAATATATTATTGGTTAAATTATGTACGGATATATTATATTTTTTCTGTTTCATAAGGAAGCCTCAACCAAGCTATCTCTTCTATGTGTCAGTCTGGGGCATCATGATTTATTTTGTCGTGTAGTAGAGGGGTCTGCATCCACACTTTGGCTCAGAAATCTAACCTGAAAGAGAAAGTTAAATGGGAAACTTAAGTAAATCGTAAGGGAAACTTAACTTGAAAATGATCTAGAACTAAACAAATGAACGCTAGCTAAACAAATCGTGACAGTTTCTGCTTCTGTTAACAACTACAGTACTATAGATATGATTTAAATAAACTAGGTGTTTCTACTTTACCACCAAGTGATCTACTCCCCTGTTTGTAAATGACCCGAAACGTATATACTTATTATCATGATTCATAAATCAAACTAATGGCGGAAGAGGTTGTAAAGGACCTTGTGACTGTATCAGACAATGAGAGTGCATGTGTGTTTGCTCAGTATTCCCATATTGCAGAGACAACAAAGAGCTAGGGGCAGAATAAACAAAGAGACAGCTGCAACGCAAAAAAAAAAAAAATCATGGACGAGAAAAACCTGTTTGCATGCTGAACACACATATATGGGCCAGAGGCTTTGACTGCCAGAGAATTTACATTTTCTGCGAATACAATTGCCAAGGAAATCATATACAGTACATTCATATTGTCTGAATGCGTGTCCATTATTACACCTTTTGTACCTCGGGTTGTGCCGTGTGTAAATGTGCATATTTCCTGTAATAACACACATTGCATAAAATGACAAACATGACCTATTGACTCCTCCGTACAAAGAAGTATACACAGTTAGAGAAATGAACAAGAGACAGAACAAGACATGCTGTACTAAGAAAGTGTCTTACAAGAATTTCACATGTAGTCTTGAATCAGATTCACAAGGTGTCCCTCTGGTACAAAAGCGCTCATCAATTCTCTGTGAGGGAGGGCGGACGGGCGGGCGGTGAGACACATGAGCACAAAGTGATACAGTGGGCTTTTTTCATCTTTTGTTGAAGCCCATCAGTCAGCCATAACAAAACCTTGAACAGCACCTCTCCTCCTAAATTATTTACATGCAGCAACACACTGTGCAGCAGAGAGGAGAGAGAGGAAGACGAATAAAACACACTGCGAGGAAGACACACGGTACGGTAGGCTATGGTCAGGGGTGCTGACATGGGGGGGACAAAGGGGACAGGTGTCCCTGGCCCAGGGAGAGAGGGGCCCCAGAAGTGAGTCCTCATTGCATTGTTTCTATTGGGTTGGGCGGCTCTTTTGGATTACTTTGCCCCAGGCCCGGACAAAGCTGTCAGTGATCCTAGCTACTGTATTCAGACAGGCGAATGGGCAGGCATGTTGGCAGGTGGTCTTACAAAGAAGTGGAGGTGATTGACTCAAAAGTTTGCAGTGCTGGTTCAAACTAATTAATTCCTAATGACTTGGCCTTTGATTTATGTAAGCCTGGACTGAGTCAGCACGGATGAGAGTGCATTTACATTGCATTTGGCAGACACTTTTTAACTGAAGCGACTTACAATTCAAGACATAATCATAGCCAATCACTAGCAGATACAAAGTGCACAGGAAATATATAGAACAACAATTACAGAGATAGAAAACATGAGAGGGCATGAGATAGAAAACAGCACAACCATGAGCCAATGGAAGATTCTGTGATGATCTTACAAAAAGAAATCAACCAATCTGGCAAATGTCATGGACAAAGGCAACATTTATATCCCACCCCAGTTTTGCACATATCACATAGTGCTGTTTTAAGCACATAGACCCACAAAGAGTATACATGTTATATGTATCTATTTCTGAACATGTCACATATTGGTATGCATTTGTTTATGTCTGGGCATGTTTAGATATGTCTACTCCGAATGTCTATGTGTCCTGTAAGACCATTAGGAAAATGTCAGATTTTCTCTCCGTGGCAATATGATATATGTTCTTTTTCTGCAGCATACCCCGAGGATTGGAACTGGAGCAGAGGAAAAACAACTACTATAAACTTCCAGCAGATATGGAAATATTTTCCTTCTCGCCCTCGTCTGAAGGTAGGAGGTTAGTGCTTTGTCTCATGGGCCAAATTCAGGCATATCTCGTGGGGAAATAGGCTATCAAAGACACTGCATAAACAAATCCCTTAACTGCCAGGCAATAAATAAGGCGCGTACACACAGCTGCAAGTACACACACAGACACAGACAAAGACACACATAGACACACACGCACACGCACACGCACACGCACACACACAGGGGCGCACACACACACACACACACACACACACACACACACACACACACACACACACACACACACACACACACACACACACACACACGCACTAGGCACGCACACACACACAGGGACACACATACGCAAACAGGCTGCTTTTCCTGGATCCACACAAGCAAATAAAGTACAAACAAGTTACTGCGGCAGGCAGCTAGCTCTAGCTGGCTGAGGAGTAATGAGGCACTGCAGCCCTGAGACATCCATATCAAATGGACACGGAGCCCTCATGTATTGGCCACTGGGTGGGCCACGAGACGCAACACAAGACGCAACACTCTCTCACCTCTTACAAAGCAATCCGTCTCACCTACCATCGGGGAAGCCGACAGGGGGGTGGGGGGACACAGGGGTTAGTTGCCCCGGGCCCAGGGAGAAAGGGGAATTGGGTCATCATTACATGATATGTAATGGGCTGGCAGCCCTTTTAGTTGATTTTTGTCCCAGGTCTGGCCAAAGCTGCCAGCGGCCCTACCTACAGTGTTCCTGAGAAACACCATACAGATATACCCAGAGCTGATTTAAAATGCCAGACTCAAAGTCTTAGCCAAGGGAACGATTAATTATTTGCATGAACATCTCAATGCAGTACATCACCTTTAGTGTATGTGCACTTCTGAAAAGTCTTTGGTATCTAGATTCTATGTGCTGTTGATAATGTATGATCATGTGCAAGTTCCCCTTAAGTGGGGAAGTGAAAATATAAGCAGGAGTCATCTTCTGATAGTTTATAAATGGCGTAGGCCCTAAATATATTGTAGATATGCTAGCTAGAGCAATATCATCCTCATAAATGTCCAAAATGTCTCATCTGCTGGTTGTGCCTATGGTAAAATCCAGACAGGGTGAAATAGCATTTAGTCATTATGCTGCCAAATATTGGAACCAGCTGCCTGTCAGAATTAGAACTGCCCCAACAGGGTTTTGTTTTAAAGGGACACTGTGTGAGATTTTTAGTTGTTTATTTCCACAATTCATGCTACCCATTCACACTGTATTCCCCAACAGTACAATGAACTAGAAACGTTTACGTTGCAGTACTCAATATAGCAAAAATGTCCAGATGACATACACATTTTAGGTGTTCTCAACAGGTTTTCAGGTACCAATAAATTAACTCTGGTTGGCATTGTGTTTTTAAGTACAACTGACATCCTAACACAATGTCTTTGAGTTTGTAAATTGGAACTCTATCTGGCATATGACTGGTTAGATGTCTTGACAACAGCTGAGGCGACCATGGAGTAGTGGTTAAACAGCTGGTCTTCAACCTCAAAGGTTGCAAGTTCAATCCCCAACATGGAGATAACCTTACCTACTTCCTAGAGCATGGTATGAAAATGTTCAGATGGCCACCAGACCCATGACTCCAGCTTTAATTAGCAATATTTTTCACATTTAGTTTTGAGCGAAATTACAAAAGAAAAAGGCTTCGGTAAAGCAAGACAATGTTTGAGTTGCTGTGGTCTGGATAGGGGAATGGCCACAAGATCAGAGGATTGCAGGTTTGAATCCTGTATTACCAATAAAAAACACTCAAGTAGATATTTATTGTTTATTTCTCTCGAAATTGTGAAAGTTACAAATTCTTTAAATCATGTCAATTGGAGCTATACAGTATCTGAGATATGAGACTATGGATGTCAGCGTGTTGGGCTTGGGCAGTCATGGACTAACAGTTAAGCAGTTGGCCTCAAAACATGATGGTTTCAAGTTCGATTCCCAGCACAGGATGTTAGTAAAAAAAAAAAAAATCAAATTCAAACATCATTGTTTTGGTATGATGTCAGTTGGTCGAATTTGAAGTGGAAAGTATGTGTGAAACACATTTGACTGTTAATTATGAGTAAGTCCAATACTTTCTAACAAACAGGGCTAACTTTCTACCAATACAAAACCTGCAGTTGAGTGGTGTAGGGGATAGTCCTCTGCATATAGCCATATTGGCATGTCCTTATCTTGAGGTTGAGAGTTCGAATCCTAAGGCTGGGTCACTCACTTTTTTGGTTGTTTTAGTTGTTTTTTTAATTGTTTACCAGCTTCTGCTTTGTGTAAAGAAGAACCCATCCATGTCAGAACCATAGAAACCCTATTTTATTAAAATGTAACATAGAATACAAACTTCTCTAAAAATGGTGAATCTGTCAATGGGGGATAGATTTACTCAACACCATGTGACCATCAAACCACAACTGACAACTTGGCATGGAAAAATGTGTCTATCAACCTCACTTCAAGGTAAGAAAAGACCCATAAAAGTGTATTGGTGTGTATGTGTTGTAGTTTACTATGTTGCTGTGTGTGACATTAGGTGCTCTTGATGCTACACTGGGTGTATGTTTTGTTAGCAACTTAGCTTAGAATGTTAGCTACTGCTAGTTAGGCTAGCACTGTGTAGGCCTTTCATACAAGTCTTTTTCTTGTATCATACATCTGCAGTGTATTTGCAAGTGATGCGTTGCATTTTCATGATGACATATTGCACATTGAACTTCTGTATAAACCAGTGTAGCAATCATGCTGTAGGGGCCTAATCCAACAAGTCCTCATGAAAGCCTTAAACTTATTAGGCCTATTTCTGCTCCACAGGCAGCCGATATTTTCCTGGTGAACCAGAAGCTATGTGTTGACGCCCAGGGCGGGGGCTGGGCTACACAAACCTTCTGGTACACCTGTGATTCGCTCTCCTCCTCCGTTCACGAAATGAACGGGGCAGCACGACGAATCAGGATCGTAGGGAGGGATTTCAGTGGGTATGACGTTTATCGAACGCGACACCTTCCCCCAGGGTAGTTCGGCTGTGCCCGCCCCCTCACTGAATCACAACAGTAATGGCGGCGTGCGAGGAGTTATCATGCGTCGGGATGGAAGCAGCAATTTCAGCGGTGTTATCCAAAATACCTCAAGTTGATTCTCTAAAGGAGGAGCAGTGCCGAGTCATGGCTAAAGAAGAAGTGGCTGGCTATGCTTTCTTCTGAAGTCTATCAAAAAAACCTGGTGGGAATTGTTGTGGATGAAGTTCACGTAATCTACAGATGGTAAGTGAAAAAACAAGGTTGTTATTAGCAATTATGTACTGTGCTTTATGTGAAATTGTGGCTCATGTAGCACACTCGTGAGTGCTGGAGAAACACGCATGCTATTTTGATTCGGGATTCAGATACCCCATGGGAATGAGACCCAGACTAAACACTTCCCTTGGACGCCCGTAAGGCTTATTGGAACGTTTTTATTGAACTTGCGACTCAACACATTTCTGCTTTTCTGCTGAACCAGAAGCTATTTGTTGACGCCCAAGGTTTTTTACGCCCACGTCGTGATACTTTAGTGTCAGATTAAGTAAAAGGATTGTTTTGGTTTGGGCGTAGTTTAAACGTTTCATAATCAGGCCATTTCGCTGTTTGCTATGCCCAGTGCTGACGCCAGAGCCTTGTGAAGTTCGGTGTGAACAAACCCCTTCCCCCACCCAGTTGTGCTAAAGGTGTGCTAACGTCCAGCAATTTCAATGTACTCACGGAGATCGTTCTATGTTTCAGGGGCAACGGTGTAAAGGGGAATCCAGCATTGAGAGAGAGAGCTTTTCTCGCCTGGGACAACTCTGCTCAGTTGTGAAAGAAAGGTCAGACATTGTAAATAAAACTCACTGCTTAATAGCAAACCTTCTAAAAAAATCTGCCAACCTACTTAACCCTTGTCTATCAACAGGTCCTTTACAGTTTTTTATTGCTGTTGTTTTTACTGTAGGCTACTTAATACACATTGTATTAACTTTCAGAGTACATTGTACTGACCCTCTGTAAGTAATTCAACCTCCTGTAAGTCGCTTTGGATAAAAGCGTCTGCTAAGTGTAATGTAATGTTAACAGTTAGTGTTAATGGCATAACAAATTATGACTCCTTGCAATAAAACTACCCCCATTGTTTTGCAAACCCAGTACATGATAAAGCCTTCATAAATAAAGTATTAATAGAAATCAGATATGGGAAGCAAAAGCCCGTCAAGGGCCGCTGAGCCGGCCTATAGCTGTTTGGTTATTGATGACTAACAGAATGCATATGTTATCTTTCAGGCACACCTGTCATGGCTTTGACGGCTTCAGCAGAAGTTGTCAACAGAGAGAGGGTCATCAAGCTGCTACACATGCACAATGTAACCCGGGTGACAGTGAGCCCAAATAGACATAACATCAGGCTTGGCCTGAAACATGTATCTAGTAATACCCTCTACCCTCACATGCAGTCTTGTATGCAATCAAAGGATCACCTAGGGTTGACAAGACAGTGAGAGAAGTGATTAAGGCAGGCACACAAGGCTGTTTAAGGAGAGCCTTATTTAGCCACTTCGACATGCATGTCACAAATTTGGAGCCTGGTCATAGTTGTTGCACCTATTGCCATTCCATTTGTTTGTGTTCATCTGGTGTTTGTTCTGAGCCTGTGTTTGAGTCTGTGCAAACACAGGTGTGCACTACTACCCCACAAAGATCTAGAGATGTGACAGAAGAGGACAAGAATGTTATCAGGGCCTGCTTGCAGCAGTACAGGCGTACATTAGTACCAAACATGCCACTTGTCACAAGCAAGGCTTTCTGCACCGGGTTTGGAACAAAGCTAATAGAAGCAGCAGTCAACCATAGTCCTTACATCTTTGATATCACTTACATAACAAACAACTTACCAGTGTGTAGGCTACGGCATGCTCAGGAAATTCTACTTATAATAAGTGAGGTGTTTGATGACTTTGAGTAAACAGAGCAAACTCTCCCTGATGACACTTTCTTAGTGCCAGACATTGATTTCACTGGCTATTTTGATGAGTCTGATGATGTGTCTGAAACTGAGACGCAACACAGCAGTAGTTCTGGGTCCAACTAGCAAAATGTTATCACATGCTGTTGTAGCAATGTAAATACAAGAATGGAAATAATGATGTACAAAAGTCTTTGGAGAAAATGTAAATATTTTTTATTGTGACATATGTAAATAAAAGTGTTATTGTGCCAATCTGGGTGTTGTATTAACTGTACAATGATAAGACATAAATAACGTGCACAGAGAAACATAATAAATATTAACAAAACTATAAAAACTATTGAATGGCATGAATAGAATATACATTCACCATACAATCCCTTTAAAATCTGTTTCCACTCAGCTGAACAGACATCAAGAGGGAGCCTGTTAAATTCACAGGTACATAACCAATGGGCCATCAACAGTCTCTAGCTGTGTCTCAGTGTAAGGTGTTTGGGCCCTGGAAGTGTCCTTGGTTGTAGGGCAAGTGACTTCTGCATTATGCACATCATGGTACACATATCCATCTTAGTATGCTGAGGTATCACAAAAAAAAATCTGAAAATCTGCTTGCAATTTCTGAAATGAAAATGCCTTAAAACTGTCAGCCAATGTATTGGCCAGCATGAAATGGGTGAAAGGGCTGCATATCTTCTTGCACTCTTCCTCCAGAATGTTTTGAATGTGTTCTGTGAGTGGTCCAAACAGCTCTTGGTGTTTCGTTATCTGTTTGGCTGCCCAGTTCCAGTTTTTTCTTGCCAGGGCCTCCACTACTACCGCTGTGCCAACTGGACACACCATCCTTTCACCTTTACTTCTGGTGGGGTAATAGACAACCACCTGTAACACACACCCAAAAAATATAGTCAGGGACAGTTTTTACATGATTACTTTTTTTTTTTTTTACAATACGAGTTAATTGACTTAAATACTACTATATTAGTAGTGCATACTATATTAGTATATGCACATAACACTGAAAGTGTTTTAAGATACTCCAATAACAATAATAAAAGTAATGATAATAATAACATGTATTTATATAACACAACTCATACAACATGTAGTTCAATTGACTTCACGGTTAAATCAAAAAGACCAACATAAAACATGGGTTACTTGGGAAATGTGGAAGTACCTGAATGGTCTGTTGGCAATTAATAAAAGTAAACAACAACTAATGTTGTCTGTGGTCAGGAGATGGACAGGAGAGGACTATGAACAGAATATCTTGTGAAAGTGGGAGAGGGGCAGAGAGGGGTGACAATGGGGGATGGGCACCACAAGCAAATGTGTGGACTGGTGAGCTTGGTGGACTGATCTCTCTCTCTCTCTCTCTCTCTCTCTCTCTCTCACACACACACACACACACACTCACACACACACCACCAACACCAAATGAAGAGCTCTTTTCCAAAATGAGAAGTCATTTTATTCCTATTTTATTTTTTAAATCCAACTTTATGATGGCATTTGGGAAAATTGGAACTGGTTTAATGTTATGTGGTATTTTCAGAACAAATGTAAACATTATAAAACACATTTCAGTGATATTAGCAATAAATAGACTACAAAAACACTTCATTTTGGAATATTTTTGAAAATGGATTTACAGCATTGTGGAAAAGAGCTCTTCAAATACACTGACACACACACACACACACACGTCTAATCAAGACTTGCTTAAACCAGGCGTACAGCTAGTAGTTGTAAGACAGTTGAGATTTTCTCGGTACAGTTGTCTACCATTATCTTACCATGGCATGGTGCTAAGTACTAAGTAGACTTGGCTTGATGCGTGGAGCTAACATAAGCAGGTTGAGTAGCCATTAAATTGGCTAAATGCTTATTGTATTTGCACTGGCGCAAATCATTGGTTATTGTCTAACAACCCAATATATTTTCTCACCTCTGTAACGCTTTGTCGAGCTGGGGTGTTGTCAGTGGCTGCTGGCCTCGGTAATTTCGGAGCTGGGGGGCCGTAGGGGTCGGTGGTTGCTCCGATGGGGTTCGGGCTCTGTCCCGTTTGCTTGCGATTGCCTAGGCCGAGGCCGTGGTGGTGGTGGTGTCTGCTGCACTCGCGGTCGTCGTGGCTGATGTTAAACTGGATAGGCCTATAGTAGGGTGATTCGGTTCTTTTTCTGCGTCTTGCCATTCTCTGAAAGTACTCAAACTCTCTTCTAGCCTAGCAATGAAGCGAAAACACTTCTGACAAATTCGAAACGAACGCTCCTGGACATTTGCTAATGTCAACCCGATTTCTGCCAGCCGTTCCTCGATTGATTTTGCATTAGTGTCCTTCTGGAAAATCCTGCTGTTTGTAATGACACCTTTTATCCTGAGATTTTCCTTGCAAAGACGACATCGGTTATTTACAGCCATTATGTTCTCTGCTAGTCTCTTCTCTAACACGCTGTAACTGTTTTGATTCCCGACCTGAACGACCTGGCGGCGCTTAGGTGACGACACGTCCTACGTCACAGAGCTTCAACGTGAGTGGTCGAAGTGCCATGTCATTCATATGAGGTTGCTCCAACCACGTGCAAGCATCTTTTGACTAAACCACGCCTGCGGAGAGGCGTGAGAGGGCAGTGTACCAGTAGCCTGTTACTTACAGGCTACTGGTTCACCAGGAAAAGCCGATATGGGACCACCAGAACTCTATGATCCATCAGCTCTACTCAACACTCCAAAGGATAAACAACTGACTGTGTTGTGAAGTCTGACACTATTTTGGGAGAAATGTTATTGTAAGTTAGGCTATATGGATCTCCTTCAGCCACCAACTCCTAATAAAAGATTCAGAAATGGACAACAAATAAATGACTAAATTGCCTAATGTGTTGAGGTTGATTCTTTTGTAATATATTGACTGTTGACTGTGTGGTCTAAATTTTAGATTTAGATTTAGATTGTTGTGTATTGTATGATTGTTGTGTTATTGTCTACTGTTTTTGTTTGTCAACCACATGGAACAAAATAAAAAAAAACTTGATATAAAGCATTGTTCATGTTTGTGGAATTAAAGCTCATGTTATATTTGGTTTAAACAGAGGGGTGGTAGCCTAATGCATTAGTATAAACCAACCAATCAATAAACCAACCAAGATTTGTTTTGGGCTCTAAAATGGGAAAACATAAAACTTTTAATTTTGGAATCAAAAACTTAGAGCCAATATAGCTAAACAATGCTGTGCTTGTTTACTTAAAATTTTTAACTGTCTGCTTAGTACTAATTGCATTGATTTTTGCACCATTCTCGAAATATTTATGTCAATGGAGCATGTTAGATCTTTGAGTAGCAGCCAGTGGCGTAGCTAGAAAAGACAATCTAGGTGTTCCCAAGAAAATACAGGTGTTCCTTATTTATTTTATATTTTTTCTAACTCAGAGTAAACACATCATAGCACGTTTGCACGGATCGGCCTACTATCACGGTGTCATACTATTACGCATGAATCATGATTGGCAAACCCAACCTAACTTATTTGTTGCTATATTTGCGCTGCAACTGAATTCAAAGGGATGCATATTGGCTTTAAATATACATCAATTATCTCATCAGAGTCCATTCCTCGGCGAGCTCCTTTTCAAACATTGACTGGAAGTGTTACCAATACAACCTGTTAATTCTTGAAAACACGGTGGCTCTGGTGTGTAGGGCTACATAATATTATTAAGGAAATGTTGAAACTAGCAAACAGAAAACCAATCCACCAGTTGGGCTGCGTTTGAAACGTTATTTAGTGTTCAATTTATATCCCGAAATTGGGAAACAACAAGGACAGACTCCAACGCAAGGAAGGCAAAACACAGCCATTCTGGCTAGTAGCAGAAGTTTTCACAAACCCAAAAGGTCGACCGGTTTAACCAAAACAAAGGAGAAAAGAAAAGGATGGGAAGAGGGGTACAGACAGGCTGGGCTGGCTGGAAGAGGCGCGCGCGTGTGTGCGTGTGCGTGTGCGTGTGTGTGTGTGTGTGTGTGTGTGTGTGTGTGTGTGTGTGTGTGTGTGTGTGTGTGTGTGTGTGAATGTGACGTGGGTAATCACGGTTAGCACGAGCCACAGTCAGCTTACCGGTAGCCCAGACAATCAGAAAGTAAAGGAAATGTCTTCACGGTACATTACCTGTTCCGAGCGTCCCAGCGTCCCACAACTCCAAACAAAATACACAATTCACACTTGGTAGCAGTCCGAGTTGGTAGTCAGTCTGCGTGTTACTCCCTCCACAACTAATGCTACTCCTCCACCAAGTAGAACACACCGTTTACAGGCATCTCCATACTGGCATTCTTAATGCGAAATCTCCCCTAAGACCATAATGTGATGTTGTTTAATCCATTTCGTGTTAGTTATGCTAGCGACTGGACTTCGTTCATGCGAGGTATCAGCTGCATCAAAATCTTCAAACTTGTTTTTAAATCTACCGCGTCTGTACTGTCTGTGTCTGCGCGCGCGTTATCGTTCACGCATGGTCTTCTCTATGGGATGTACTATATTTATTTTAGGAGCAACGTACGAATGAAAGGGTTGAAATCCATACTCGTCGCCTACATGTGCGGCCTTTTTATCATTTCGTTTCCATAATAATTTTAGGCACATAACGCTCGCGTCCTCCGCAATTTAATAGTGCACTCCAACCAACTGTATCGGGCGAAATCATTTAGCTATCCACTGACTGCTTCAGGGATTGGGAAAGCTTTGCTCTGGCATTTAGGCACGTCTACAGAAGAGAGATCTGGGATCCCCAAGCTAACTGTATTTTGGTTCATCTATAGCTGCATCATCCTCTACTCGCGCAGACCCTTAGTGCTTCGTGCATCTTCGTTACACTTCGTGAATATAGATCTGCGTGAGAACCAGGTTATCATCCTCTCGGATGGTGTGGGTAATAAGGCTAACTGTGGGCTCACTTGGTGGTGTCGTGGACCTGTTTTTTGAAGGGAGAACCTCTGCGATTCTGGAACCTGAAGTCTGTTGGGCCTAAAGCCGTGTTTTTTAAAAATAATTTCGATGAGAACTCTGTTTCATCGCAGCATATTTTAGAACCATCATGTTGCACCACTGATATAGCCTATTCAGTAGCCTATCGATGATGTGCGATTCTAGAGGTAGTTCTATTACGAAAGACTCCACTTGCCACCTTTCCGGGTGGTACTGCACTGACAGCGCCACTAGGTGCACTGCAGGCATATGTCCACTGGTGAGTGGGGAGGCTGCATGTAAAACACCCCATGATGCTTTCTTTATAGAGTGGCTAACTTAAAGGATAGTTCCGGCGTAAAATGAAAGTTTCACCATCGCTTTCCCATGCCACATAATGTATCTAATGATGAGCCATTCCGGGCAATGCCGCGCCGTTATGGAGTTAGCTAATTTTAAGCTTTTTGGTGAAAAACGCAGCCAACGCATCACGGCGGGGCCAATTATAAACCTATTCTTTTCTGATGTTTCCCCGCTATAAACAACTTCAAAAACGCTACACACTTCATCACAAAGGTCTCGTCAATCAAACCGAGGCACAGAGAATGTCATCGGACCACAATCTTTCACTGGCCAGTGTTTTCAGAGGTGTCTCACTGTTGCAACTCTCTGACCCGGATGCCAGGGCGCGCGAGGTCAGAAGGACCATTACGCAACGGAGGAGGGCTGGAGGAATTTATAAAGTCGTACTAGAAGTACTCTTACAGATGTAAGTACACCACCAGTGGTGTGTTATTACAAAGCTGAATCCATGTTATATTATACCGTGTTGCAATTACTTTGTAAGAGTAGTCTGCCTACCTGTACTCTCCATGCAACTCTTCAAATCTGCTGCCTACACACACGGTAGTAGCGATCCCTCTGGGTTTTTACGCCAGTTTCGTCCACTTCTAATGCTATTAGCCATTCCCGTAATATGGCTGGTTTAGACAGTGGCAGTCGGTGAAAACGGTCGGGGTTCCAGCTTTTCATTTTACGGTCGTAGCCGGTGCGAACCGCGGACCATATTTAGCCTACCTAGCCACCTGATTGAGTAGCCTGCATCCGGGTCAGAGAGTTGCAACAGTGAGACACCTCTGAAAACACTGGCCAGTGAAAGATTGTGTGGTCCGATGACATTCTCTGTGCCTCGGTTTGATTGACGACACCAAAAAGCTTAAAATAAGCTAACTCCATAACGGCGCGGCATTGCCCGGAATGGCTCATCATTAGATACATTATGTGGCATGGGAAAGCGATGGTGAAACTTTCACTTTACGCCGGAACTATCCTTTAACCTGCATAGAAAATTGACACATTTCATTTTGTTATACACTTGCCACATTTCATTTTGTGTTGCACACATTTTGTGTTGTACAACTGTAAATCTAACCAACTTGCCGTGCGCCAGATTGATCCATGCTAGTTGCTCAACACAACTGGAGTTGGACAGTTGTCTGAAATGTTCTGTTTATATCTGTTTCAGACTGGAACTAACATCTCAACACTCTGTGATGCCACTGAGTCTGAGGGCAAAGCACTCCAGCCACATCTCGTTTCTGTTGGTCGCTTCGAGGATGCAGCACAGCAGTACGTCATCGTTGGGAAGAGTGACAGTCATCATTCCACTGGATGAAGATCTCACTGGTGCTGTGGACAAACTGTTCAAGGTCTTCTGGGTCTGCAACCTTTCATATCCACCTGAACTCTCCTCAGTTTTTGCATTCTTGAAGTATGTCTACAATATCCCTCTCTCCACAACCAGGGAGGCGCGGGTAATGGACCTAATTTCCAAAATGAACTCAGTTCAGTAATCATAACAGCAATGTATATTTGTCCAAAATGCAATATGTACTTCAAGCAGAGTAAGATTCTGATTTGGCACTTGCGTGAAGTGCATGCATTGTCAGATCAATTGGACTTCCCTCTGATTTGCAGCCAGGATGGTGGCCCTAGGACATACCAATGTATTAATTATTTTTCCAAACACTTGAATCGACAACACAAAATTACAAATGATTTTGAGGATCATCAGCCAAATCCACAGCCTTATCCTCAGCCTGATCCACTACACGCCACCTCATCAGAATTGCCTCGTCAAAATGAAGCTGAAGAGCTCTCCAACAATAACTGTTGTGCAGAGGGCATTGTTGAGCCTGAACGCTCTCTGACTAGGCCCAAGGGGGCTACAGCAAGATTTGTTGCAAACATGTATAGTGGTTCAAATGTTCGCCTCACTGATGTAACCCGAACTGTAAACAATGTGAAGGACCTAATGGAATCTACTGTAAGTGGATTGTAAGATTCAGTCATTTCAACTTTAAAAAGCTTGGGTGTGCCAGAGAACGATGAAAGGGTGCAGTCGCTCATGTGTGACTTTGAGAGTGCCAAACACACGTTTGATGAAATTGATACACCCCATAAAATGAGCACATATTTCTGGATGTTTTGTATTTCGACTACCATTTTTATGCATATGTGGTGAAGGTGTCGAAGACCATCGAACTGGTCATACTAGATGATTTGGCTGATTTTAGGCCCCTTGATATTGTACGAGATTTCAACTCAGATAAACTGTATATAAACCCTAAATATAAAATCTTTTAAATCTGACAGATGCATTGTACTGTATAATTTGTATCAATTTTGTACTGTATATTTGTGTATCAATAAAAAATACTATGGTCTTGATAATCTAAATAGTTTGTTTTCCCCCCTCAAATTAATTGTTTTTGTTAAGTTCCACTTTTATAATGGTGCAGTGATAAGCATCAATAAATAACACATTCATAAGAATAAATTACACATTTATGAGTTAAAAAAAAATAACACATTACTTGCACAAAGTGTGTCAGGAATTACACATTTATGAGTTAAAAAAAATAACACATTACTTGCACAAAGTGTGTCAGGATGACACATTTCTGTGTCAATAAAGATGACACATATGATGTGTTATCTGGAAATTGACACAAAAATGTGTTGTCCCTGAGCACACACACCACATGTGTTGAAATTCAACACAAGTTGTGTCATTTTTGACACATTCCTTCTTAGTGTGTATGGTTGCACTCCCGACGCTTGCGTTTACAATCGGTTGTCAAGTGACGCCAATTTTTTTAGGTGTTCCAGCTATGAAAGTAGGTGTTCCCGGAACCCTCTGGAACACATGTAACTACGCCACTGGTAGCAGCTACTAAAACATTCAAGATTTTATTTTTTCTCATAACATTTGTTTTCACATAACATGTCTGATTTTATGTAAGACTTACACAAACGTTTTAGTTTTCAACTCAAATATTTTGTGTAAACCATTGTTTCTGTGCATTTTAGAGTTTGGAGTACATACTTGACTTGGGCTGCTAAAAACTAAAAATCTAATTATGGAATTAAAGTTTTCAATCTTTTCAGTCATTTCAAAGTTTTTGATCATCTTCTGAAAGATTTTGTGTCCTGCATATGCATGCATGCATGTAGTATTTACATAAAACATTTGGTCACAAAACTAAAACTTTAACGGGAATAAGTTTCCACAAAAGTTTAGAGTTCGTGGAACATGTTGGGGAATACAGTGCACTAATGTTACCTTTTGAATATGTACCACCACCATGAAATTCTAAGTATTCATTATGATTAGAAAAATTGCACTTTAAGGGGGATGTTCTTCATGGTCCGCCATTTTGAATTTCCAGAAATAGCCATTTTTAGCAGCAAAAATGACTGTACTTGGGCCATACTAGAAAATATTTGTTTATTATTTGGTAAACTATCATGAAAAGGTCAAATTTGGCAATAGGCGACACAGATTCAATGAGTAGCATAGTTGCAGTACCTTCTTTGACCATATCCTGCACAGTGTCCCTTAATTAAAAAACAGTTTTATTTATAGCTGCCTTTGGTTCTTTATCTATCTACTGTATAATACAGTGGTAACACTTTAGAATAATGATGCAAAAAAGCATTATAAAGACTTTAGTATAGTTTTTATACTTTCTTCAGTCTCTACCTTTCTAGCACATTAAATGGCCGTTTGGGATGATAATGTGATACATACATAATATTGATTGATTGATTGATTGGTCTTACAAAGTATAGACATTGCTACAAATCTCTGTGTTTAAAGAGATATCACAACATTTTTTTCTCTAATAGAGCTGAAATTCTTTGGAAATATTCTTTGGAAGCCTTTTCACATGAAATGAGAGTGGACAGCTGCCAGCACGTACCAGTGGACGCTGCCAGCCATGTTCTTCAGTCATTAATGTGCAGAAAATATTGATGCGTATACATTAAAACCATAAACCACTGGTGATTATGCACATATTAGTTATCCCTGGCACCTAACAGGAGAGTTCAGCAGATTTTAGTTTTTCTCTTTAGTGGTCCTGTAAAGTGGCTTTGAGTAACATGAAGAGCACTATATAAAACAGATTTATTACTATTATTATTATTATTATTATTAGGCTACTATTACTATTACTATTACTATTCTCCTCAGTGTGTGCTTGTATGGTTGGGCTTTTTGAACTGTGCTGATGTGCCTGGCATGCATTGCATTGTTCTCACTTCAGTCTCCAACATTGGAGTCATTACAGCAATCACTTCAAACACCTGACTTGGCAGACTGCATGTGCAACACTGAGTGCCATATGTGCATGTATGGAAACCAATTTCAGAAAATAATGATACCAATTTGTTTTTTGTTTTGTTATTATTATTTGTTTATTTTTCTTTTGGAGGGGATATTGTTTACTGTCAAGCTGTCATCTTTCATGGAGAAAAACAATTTCGAAGCAAAGTTTGGTTTGAGGCAAGGAAACACTTCCTTCAATATTTCAATAACTCCCTCTCACTACACTCAACTGTATGCACAGTCGCACACACGCACATGCAGGCGCAGGCACACACACACACAGGCATGCAGGCACACACACACACACACACACACACACACATACACACGCACGCACGCACACACACACACACACACTCACGCACGCACGCACGTACGTACGTACGCACGCAAGCACATGAGCGCGCGCACGTACACACACACACACACACACACACACACTCAAAACTGAAACACTATGTAGGCCTACAGTAATGCTACACTTGATTTCTTGCTCACAGTGTGGGACACCAGCACTACAATTTGGAGGGGAAAAAAACCCCAACTCAATCGAAGTCAAGCCCGCAAATGATCAGATAAATATCATCATCATAATCTACTTTGTTCCACACTCAAGGTCCAATTTCAAGTAGATACACAAGGACACATACTCATATAGGCCTAATAAACAATGTCACCTTGTATTCTGTGCACAGTCTTTACAGCTACTTTTGATCATAAATTCATTACCTCTCCATACTGCTATGCATGTCCCCTTTTGCCAGTCGCGTTCTAAACAAAGAAAATAGAAGGCATGCTGGTGGTTAAGGGCGAAACATTTAATTTTCTTTTTTTTCAAGGAACATTATCACATTCAAAGGCAGAAATGGAATATATTTAGACTAGACATGCCATAGTCATTGCAA
>NC_085878.1:32415499-32442999 GCF_034702125.1 Engraulis encrasicolus
GTCAAGTGGCCAGCCATTTAAATTCATTGGAGTTACGAATTCAAATTAAAACTCATATTGTGCTTTATTAGCATGACTGTTAAGATATACAGTAGTGTCGCAAACACATACAAATAACAAAACAAAAGTGTGAATAGTGTTACCTTAACCAACCAGTAACGGACTTCGTGGATGAGTTTTACGTCACCACTCTCAACTGTTTGCTGATTGACTTAACAGTGAGCGAACCGAGCTAGTAGGAGGGTTTCGCCAGACTACCGGTATGTGTGGAGCCAAAATCTTTGGGTGGAGTACATAGGATGGCGTCGCCAGGCTATAGAATAACCACCTCCACACCTAATAATCTCAGGCACCAACAATTTACAGCATCTAGACCCCTCCGAGAATATTACTATGAAAAAGGTGATCTCCCATAGACTATCATTCCACCACAAGCATACAATAATAACCTCAGTAGATTTATCTTGCTTTTCGTACACGTATGCAGGCATTGAGCAGGCTTAATTTGTGAAATGTCTCTGATTAACTTTGCTACTTCCTTCGTAATTGTGCTGGCTATTTCATCATGAGTTTTCAGACTGGGCAACTCCAATTCCTCATGGGTCCCATAGAGCACATCACTGAATCTCATGAATGGCATTTCAGCTTGGCTCACAGCTGCCCAGTGGCAGTGCAGTCCGCCCTTAGGCCATCCTGTCTTTGGTCATTACAAGATCTTACCTGCCACTTTCACTCTTACCTCATTACACTCGGACTTTGTTCACCCTTCTTACCATCTCTAAAATAGCATACTGTACCATCTCATCCCTTCATACCATCTCTGATCAGCTCTAAAATATGAAAATATAATGAAACCATTTCTTAAATAAGTGAGAAGCATTTTAGAATTAATATAAACAAGAACGTATGTGAACCACTAACACGAAAGGCCATCTGATCTCACAGGAAGCTGCAGGAAGTAGTAGGTATATAGAGCTGCAAAGCAATAGATGACATTAACCATGAAGATACATTTAAATATTCTTCATTGGTAACTCCCAACTGTATCTACAGTACAGGCATCATTGCTGTTAAAAAGAACCAAAACAATTCTCAACGCTTTACCTTCTATTCTGTTTTTCCCTATGTTGCTAGCCTGATAAAATGTGAGATTAAATGTGTAATTTAGTCTGGCTCCGATAAATGACACATCGGAAGATTGTTGATGGAAACAACACGTTGTTTTTCAAACTGTGCCTATTGGCCAACGCTTTGCCGTCACTCCCTCAAAACCCTGTCCACTTTGCCTCCAAAGATTCAAAACAAATCAAAACAAGTCTCCTGCGCTGTGATTGGTCTGCCGGAATCAGAGCATTGGGGCATTGTGGGAGACTAGACCCACTCGCAGGCAAAAAACATTTTGGCCGCTGGTGGGTGGGGCTAGTTTGCTAGGCTACTATTTTGCCTTTTTGTCAATTGTCTATGTTTGATTATGGCTTCATCCAAAAATCCAAAACCAGACTGTAGGTTCAAATGACATACAGTAGTTTATCAACTACCAACCAAGTTTTGGCCTGTGAAGGAATGCTGTTGACATTCCATAGCCTCTTACTACAGATGGGGTCCCCGGCGGGCATATTCAGTATTTGCTGAAAATACTCAATTACATCATTACATTGCTATGGCATTACTGAGAGCCTTAAGTAACAGATTAAGACATAGCCATTACATTTTTTGTGACAGCAAGGCTATAACTAAGGGGTTAAAGTCGGCTGTCAGACTCACTACATATATACAGTACATAGTATATCGCATCGCACACTCAAGGAAGACTGCAGCTGGGATGCTTGTTTTGGCGAACTTTTAGATATATACTGTTAAATTGGAGTTGAGAGAAGTCAGTCAGACAGTCTTTCCTGTTTGGAAGAGCAGCGTTTAAAAATGTAGGAAAATGTCTGGTGAAATGTATGTTGGATGTTTAATAACTTAATATAGGATATCAGAGAACACACACGAAAGGAGGGAGGAAAAAAGAGTCTCAAACATCACTCACACTTTCCTACAACTTGTGCTTGTGTGTAACATTACCCCATTAGTATTTCTCGACAGTCTGTTTTTAGCATTTCAATAATTAATGTAAAGGCCAACTTTCAACTCGTGTTGAGGGAGCCCAGCACAGCACAGCACAGCACAGCTAGCTCCACATCTTGCATTGCTGATGCAAGCCCTCCTAAATGGTGCGGCCGGCCCGGCACATACATGTTCAGAGGAGTAGTGTTGGATAAACAGACATAAATGATTCAGAGATGTCTGGAGAGTGTGGGTAAAAACTCCAGCGAGCTCCAGCTCCAGATCACGGCTGAGTTCTGTTGAGCTGCTTTTCATTTACGATGGTCTTGTTCAATGTAGTCGATTCCTCCCATGTTCAAACACCTTAGCAAAAAGGCTGAAGCCTTTAATTATGTATAGATAGGTCATGTCCAAATTCAACAAAACTCTGTGATATTAAAAGCAATCGGACGGGACGTGGCGGGTCTGACCAGAGCTGGAGGAAGCTTTAGGCATGCCAGGCTATTGCCCAAGGCATGCAAGCCACCTGGGAAGCCATGTACCAGGATGGACTTTACAAAGTTGAATAGGGTCAGCCCTCTGTTCAGCTCCCACTGCTCAATGGCCCCAAAGCCTTCTGCTGCCACATCTCAGAAAGATTTATTTTCAGAATATGTTCCTATACTGTAGCTCTAGGTTCCTATAGTAGTTCCAAGACATTCCTATGCTCTTTATTTCCACATTTCTAGTAACCAGAGTCTCACCAGATGGATGGGCTCCAACTTGCCCCATGAACATCCACTTATTTTCACAATATCGTCATATTCATGATGACAATTGCGATACTTATTTTCACAATATAGGCCTACTGCATTGATTAATGGTTATGGATTATTTAAGAATAATAAAATTGAATTTGCCACTGGTTAATTTTCTCCAGTAGAGAGTAGGCAATATTTCTGTTGTAATGGATGCTCTCTCCCAGATGTTAAAATGCTTAAATAAAATACATTGACTTATAAATGCTGCACAGCAACTGACAAATAAGCTGATTTTTTACACATTTACTGAAGTAAATATTGCAATGAATCACAATAGTACATGAATCACAATGCATCGTGATAGAATCGAATCGTGGCATGTGTATCGTGATGCACACTGAATTGAGAACCCTCTGCCAATACCTCCTACGGTAACATCTATATGCTAACTACATTAATATTGGCAAATTAATTTACAGGTTAGTGCTTGACTCAATTTAAGTGCACATTGTCAAACCAAACCTCAAAATAAACAATACATTTGCTTATCAATGTCAAATCATCTAACTTAATTTTGTGCTAAGCTGTAGGAAATGTGCCAACATCAAGTTGAGTGAGAAGCATGCCAGTCCCAGAAGAAGGCTTACATCACTGGAACACAATTGATAAAACACAAACAGCAAAGCATTGAGTTATCTTAACTTAACATTTGCTACTTAACCCCTTACAACTGTAACTCGGGCCTCTCGTGAAACCTTTATGAGAAAAACAGAAAAAAAATCAACTTTAAGCCTTGTGGTGCCTTTACGAATAGCCTCGTTTCTCGTGGTTGGGTGACGAAAGGGGAACTGACAATTGGGGTAGTTTGGTTCTGGGGGAAAGAATAATGCGGACGGACGTCAACAATCAAGCGAGAGTGAAAGCTACCTGGAAACGACGGTAATCAAACATTTCAAACAAGTGATTTACGGTTAAGTTTAGGGTTAAGGTTAGGGTTAGGGTTAGGGTTAAGGTTAGGGACAATGTTGGAGGAAGGGAGACATGGCATGAAGCTGACACAACGACAGCGCTCCCCTCCTGGAATTCACACTGCTCAGGTTGTCTCTCTCTCTCATTCGCTCTCTCTCACCCACTCTCGACGACAGCGCACGTTGCCCAACTTCAAAAAATGAGGCTATATCGTAGCGGCACCACAAAGCATACAGTTCATTTTCCGCCAGACTGGGCTCCTCCTTAGCACAGCCGCAGAGCCTATGTTATAACCTTACTGTCACCAAAATTGTAATGGTGTCAGTAATCAGTAATGTCAGACCAATGGTGTTATGATGTAGTTAAGTATTCCCAGCAAAAAGTTAATAGGTCAGCCGGCGACACCATCTGCAGTAAGAGGCTACTTCTGAAGCCCAAGCAAGCATTATTTAAGACCTACTTTTGGGTCTAAAATATTAGGCCCATTGGCTTTGCTTTTTAAAAGGCCACGCTGGTAACGCCAGGACACAGTCCAGGCCGACAGCTGTTTAATAATTCCGTCATGCACATACATAAGACCTTTAAAGTCTTGATAAATTATTCAGCTTCAGTATACTGCATGTTCAGAAGGAATCCATCCACTCTCATTACTGCGAATACCTTCAGTCTTTCAAGCCGTTTTTTAGCGCTGGTGCTCCTTGAACCGCAGAGGGACACGAGGCGAGTTGGGAGATATGATGCATTATTTAAAAGTATTGATCTCTCTTATTAAATCAATCACACAGAGAGACAAAAATAGCTGGGCATATGAAAGGGCCCTCACTCGCCTCACTCCCAGGCCTCTCTGTTTGAAGTGTGCAGGCCGCTGGCTGAACACTGTGGGATCAAAGCAGCAACAAAGCCACAGATATGGGTGAAGGTATTTGTAGATAAATGAGGGGATACTCCGAGGAGTACAGTAGGCTCCCTCCGTTGTTCCCATTGCAAGGGGGAGAGAGAAGGGTACGGAGGGTGTTGCTCAGGTGTGCTGCTGGGGTCTTGTGCCAGGTTTGGTACTTGAAAAGGTTATTTTTTTGCTGAGTGTCCCAAGACTTGATAGCCTCACAGTGGCAGCTAGAACAACATGTCCTTTTTTGTGACATCATTTGTCCACGTCCCAACATATTCAAAAGAGCTCCTCACCTATAGAGGAATGGTGCTGAGAGTCTTTTGCTTTTCATCTGTCTTTCCTAAAATCAGTGTAGATGGTTTGTTGACTATCTTCAATAAGAGCATCCGATATACCGTACCTGTCATCGTTCAAGTAAACGTTGATGCAAATGATTAGAAAAACAGCAGGTATAATGGAAGGACAATCCAACGGTTCAATTCAAAAGAAAGCAAAGAGGGAAAGACAGGAGGCTGAAATGCAAATACAGATGTCAGATCCATTATTAAATCCATATAGATATGCTGTGCACATACGGACGATATTATATGCAAAGCAGGAATGCCTCCCTCCTCCAACATCAAAGTGGAAATACAAACAATAATCTTGAGCAATTTGCTGCAGTCAAGAAGTTAGCTAACTCCCTCCACAGCTGGTGCCTGCCTGAAGTCCTTGATTAATAAGTGCAATGGCTATGCATTTTTATTTTCTGAGCTGCAGTTTATATACTCAGGCAGAACATATGGTCTCAATTACAAACAGAATAACATTTCAAAATTGCCCACAACAGACAACAGAACTGACCTTGATGTCAGATTTTAGATACGCAATGAAACTTAAAAAAAGGAAGAGTAGTAGGCATACAAAATCCAGTCTCTTTCAAATCTCATTTACACCAGCCAGGTAATGTCTGTTTTATCCCCCTGATTACATTTGAAAGAACATCTCCTAATGCCACTGCAAATAATTCAGAAGGCATCATCTACACATACTAAACAATTCCTGGCCAAAAGACAATTCGACATTCACTACACAGCATCACTAAAACAGTAGCCGTCCTTCTTCCATCTTCCTATGTTAAACTACCATCAACTCTCAGTGTTGATTTGTTTTGGAGCCACGACAGCAAACATTGTGCTGTGTTAACAAAGCTGGCTATACTGTACTGTACTGCAGCTTAAAATAATGTAAAATACAAACAGCCCTAGACGTGTCCTTGAATCTCTAGGGTGTCAGAGGACTTAAAACAAAAACACTCTCCATAAAGTGTGGCACGGTGCACTTTCATCATTTTATTACATTCCCTTGTTTTCAACACCCCCCCACCGAAACAGACTTCCAAATCCTAACCAATCCAGTCCTCCACTACTAGAATGTAGGATAGACAGTGCACTATCCTTTGGCGAAGCTGGTGTACAAAGTAAAGGACATTTGTAGGGCAACAGACAACACATTTGTGGTCATTTCTTTATCCTATATATCACTGGCTGACAATTTGATATATCCAACAATAACATGTTCATCTCTGGGTATAAGGGAATTACTGGATAGAGAGGCTAAAGGGAGACAGTACACTTTTCATGAAAATTCCCTGGAGCACTTAAATAAGATTAGCAATGTGGACAGGGCACTATGCTGCTCTTAGAGCAAAGACGTCATGGCAGTCTCAATATTTTTGTGCTTCTAGTATAGTCTGAAGTTATGAGCAGACTGTCCCTAATGTAGTCTTTTGAATAATGCATTTTATATGTTTCTAGTAGGATTGTGAGAAAGATTAGGCGACCTTTTAACTTGAGTGTTTTGCCAGCATGGACTGTATAAAGCATTTTAATTGAGTGTTTTCATGAATGCAAAGAGGCTTCTGGTCATTCCTTTCATTGTAGAGGGACAGATGGTAGAGCAGTTGTACAGCATTGTGTTTTGATCGTTCAAGAGTTGGTGGTGCTATTGAAGTGGTGAAAATGTACTACCCCTACTATTGTGTTTCATTTATTTACCGTGAGTAATGTCATCAATTCGAGAGCTTTATCAATGCAAACAATAGTACTATCCCATAAATATACGTCCCAGTTTTCATTTCAATTGTTAAAATTGTGCCTGAAAGGATGATTATCACAACGTAATCCTGAGAAAGAGCAAAAATGTTTGCATCCACAGGCTGAGCTGTAGCGCCCGTTGCTTGACCTTTTGACGCAGATCAAGTGCATGGATGGCCAAACCACGCATCAAATAAACGCAAACACATCTGGCGGCAAAACAGCCACTGTAATAGCGCACATCGTGGTCTCTGAGAGGTATATTTACACCGCTTATCCTGCGCTAAGCTAAGCTGACCCATTATGAGATGGGGGGTTGATTGCGATCCACCACTCCAGTGACATGGGATGACCAGGGGTCTGAGATGGGGCCACAGGTCACTTTCACCAGCTCTTTCACCGCAATCCAGATGCAACACAGAGGTCTTGCTGCGGCGTACAGTACAGTGCGTACATTATATTATCTATAAGTGTGGCACAGAGGAGGGAGGACAGGACAGATGGGAGGGTTTCACAACAAGAGGTGGCCATGAGCCGAGGCTTATTGAAGGCGGCCTATATGACAGCAATGACTTCCCTGGAACAATTGCAGGAGATGGAGACGAGTGTTTCTTACAACGGTGGAGAAAGGGAATGAGAGGGCTTGAGCGAGCAGAGAAGAGCAGAGAGAGAGAGATAGAGAGAGAGAGAGAGAGAGAGAGAGAGAGCGAAGAGGAGGCAAGATGGAAGGCAAGCAAGCAAGACAAAGTGTGATTGAACCTACTTTTATGTGCATTCCGAGTATTTATCTTACTTTATCTCTCCGAGCTGCTTGAGGGTGGCTGGAAGACATGCTACAGCTGTCAAAACGCTGCAATTTGTCCCGGCAATTTGACCCTGGCACCACAGAAGAGGCCTTTATTGCACAACCAGGAGGCCGGTGGAAAACATGCTTACAGTGGATTACCTACTCCACTGTCCACGACAGCAGCAAAATATATACACACAATACATATGTAAATAGGGTCTCACTGGAGGTTTCTCTGTGTAGTGCAAGGTTGTGTGTACTATAGAGGGTATGGCGTTTTAGCTTGGTTTTATATGCATTTTAAAACAGCTGATGGCATAGCAAGGCTTAGGCTTAGGTTTGAAAGACCTCCGAGTTTGAAACATGAATACATTAGGGCTGCAAATGAGCTGAAATTCATCTTTTTTCAGCAAGACAGTCATTTTAATATTCTTTAGCGGTTTTCATATATGAGGAAGTGGAGCAGAGTGAGTGGATTGCAGACTAAAATGTAAACGCTTCTCGCGGTCAATGCCGAGACGTTTTTGTAATTATTGAGACTTTAAAAGGCAAATTTTGTGCTCGGTGGCACAGGCTATATTGCATGTGCTTTATATATCCAATATAATTAAGCAGTCATTTTTAAAAGAACTGCAATAATTTATCCCTAACTGTAATAGCCTATACATCACTGGCAGGGAGTATATTTCATTTTCTAAAGGGGAGGGGGAGGGGGAGTTGAGAAATCTTAATGATTCACCCCTGCTAGCATAATTTTAATTATGGATTTTCCTTACATGATCGATTCGAAAAAAGCCATAGTAATACAAGTTGTACATTCTACTGTATTAAATATTTGATATCCATTAAATTTTTATGATTAATGTCCTGGAAAGAATCAGTTTCACTAAGCCCTTTGGTTTTACTGCAGACTAAATTAAAGGTTTTATTCCTTTTTCTTTCAAGAGTAGCAGTGAGGCTTTACTCTGGATGAGAGATAGGCCTTTTTCATATCGATCTCCTTACAGACTTTCCTGCAGTAAAACAGAGATCGCGATATCATTATTTGTCACATTTTTACTGGAATGACCACTCTGTTTAAAGAAAATTCTAATCAGTTTTACCCAAATAGGGAGAGACTTCTAAACATCTTGTGTCGCCACTGACATAAAGTAAAACCTACAAAATACCATCTCTGCTATTTTTGGCTGTGAAAAATACAGATAACATACTGTATTACACATTCATCTTTTTATACACTACTAGGAGTACAATGTATTATTTACAAGAATGAAAAAACAAGAACAAAACTCACAAACTGTGGAATTCACATAAATAGAACACCAAGATAGAACACCAAGAGTAAATGGAACACTGTGCAAGAGCTGAAGAGTGGACAGGAAAGGACAAATCAGTGAAGGGAAGCGGGTCTTAGTCTTTGCCAAAGTAGTCCATATCTCTAATGAAGTGGGTGATGTTATTTTGTATATATTTTGGTGGGGTTTACACCTTTATTTGGACAGGACAGTGAAGAGTGGGACAGGAAACGAGTGGGAGAGAGAGATGGGGGAGGATCGGGTAATGACCTCAGGCCGGAGTCGAACCCGGGTCCCTGCCGCAACAGTGCAGTGCCCTACCGTCTGAGCCACGGCAGGGCCGTGGGTGAGGTTTTGAACCTACAGTACTATACACTATTATGTACTACAGTATTATAAACACTGCATGTTCATCTGCACCTGCTATTGAGATCTGCTGCAAGCAGCAGCCATGCTAGTGGTTATTCTGTTGGCATCTCTGTCTGTCTGTCTGTCTGTCTGCCTCTCTCCTGTGTGTCCTTGCTTGTGTGTGTGTGTGTGTGTGTGTGTGTGTGTGTGTGTGTGTGTGTGTGTGTGTGTGTGTGTGTGTGTGTGTGTGTGTGTGTGTGTGTGTGTGTGTGTGTGTGTGTGTGTTTGTACAATCATTTGTGTGTGTATGCATGTGTGTATGTGTGCACAGCCGTGTGTGTGCATGTGTGTGTGCTAGGTGGTGTAAGGGAGTGAGGCATTGAGCCCGTGAGGACAGGGCTTTTACAGCTTTGACTGGGCCCGGGACAAAATCATCTGAAAAGGCCCCCCCTCTCAATACATACACAATGTAACAGGGGAGCCATTTCTAACCCCCCTTCCCCCCACCCACTCCCTGGGCCTGGGACAACTGACCCATTTGTCTCCCCCTTGTTGGCGGCCCAGTGTGTGGAAGGCCACAGGAGAGGCGAGCCACAGATCCCCGCGGTGTACACGGTAATGATATCGCTTGGCGCTCTACTGAGAGAGCACCTTTAATACCAACCTTCATTTCCCACATGTACAATGCTGCGAATATAATCTCTCAGGTATTAAAAGATTTCCAGCAGCAGCATCCCCCCCCCCTTTCCCAATCCACCTCCCCAACCCCTATTATTCTGTTAAATACTTCAGTGTTGGTGAATGTTCGGGTAAGGGTGGGGCTTGTGAGTAAAAAAAGAAAAAAGAAAAACATGCTTGTGACGGACGGACAGCTTTTTCATGGAGCTTTACGATCATCATATGTTCTTGGTGAGTGAAACCCTATTAAAAAAACGAGTGTCTCTATTATGCATTGAAACCCCATTTATGGCATGATCAAGCTGGCATAGCATTTGTCTCGGCTCTGACACAGTCATGAATACCAAAAGATTTTTTTTTACCATTTCATGATTTTCCATTTTAATTGCGTGGAAAGGGGGACAATGTGAGAACCTTAATTGCATGTAGATGTTGCCACTCTGGCTTGTTAATGGGCTTGGAGAAGGCAGTGCCCTTGATGATAGCATTGGAGAGTGCAGGCATGTCGCTGTGATCTGATGCAGGGCTGGACTGGGACCACAAACAGGCCCGGGCATTTTTGGCATAGACTAGCCCAGTGTTTCCCAAACTTATTTCCTTGCGCACCCCCTTGTACATTTCAATGTGGTTCACGCACCCCCTAAGCGAATGTGTTGGTGTACTTATGACAACTCAAATATGGGTTCACAGCACAAATCATTGCACATTATGCAGTCATTTAGGGAAACCTCATTTACAATATACTTGATGTTTCTTCAAGCATACAATGCACCATACAAATAAAAACTACTTAATGTACATTAATACAGCATGAAAACACATATCCGCCATTGCTCTATTCAACTCGCGCACCCCCTTGGGGCAGGCCACGCACCCTCAAGGGTGCACGCACCCCAGTTTGGGAAACCCTGGACTAGCCCATCACCCCCAGCCCCACACTACAATTATAATGGGCTCACTCCACTGTATATTAAGGACGCACCGATGGGGTGCCCCATCATAATTGTGGGCTGGTCTCAAAGGGAAAATTTGATAAAACAAACAAACAAACAAACAAACAAACAAGCAAAAAAAAGCATCATCCCCTGAGGACTGTCGGCCCACTGGGAAAATGCCCTGTATGCCAGATCACCAGTCCAGCCCTGATGTGATGTGATGTGATGAGAATGCTATTTAAAGCTACATCCGTCTTTGTTTGGTGCTGCACACAGAAGCATTTCTTAATGTGGAGACATGTTTGCATGGGCCTCTAGTACAAGCCAGTCTCATTGATCAACATTGGCAGGATGACAGAAATGGTTCTTTGGGGTTTTTTTCTCCACTGAGGCTTGGCCTTTATCCAATCAGAGGCACAGACAAGTTCAAAGACTTTGCGAGTGTGTGAAGCTCGGTAGCTACATTCAAAAGTCATACTGGGGTTCAAAGATGGTCCTTTTTCTGTAGAGACAGAAAATGTTAGAGGCAGCGAGATGAGATGTTTTTTTTTTGATACAGTAACGTATAGGTCTGTGGCATTTCAGGGAAGATGGAAAATGTTGACCTCAAGTATGAATCAATACATCCATAGGTGGATGTATAGCTTTTGAAAACAACGGTACTGACATAGAACGTATCCTACAGGACACTTCTCATACTATACATACTATACTAAATGTATCCTAATGCAGTTAGGGAAAAGACTGTGAGTAATATATACAGTATATTTATTCCTGTAGATAAAGCTGTAGCCCCATAATGCACGCCATACCACCAGTGGCACGCTGTAATAGTCATTGAAAGGTTAATTACCATAGTACTACTCTACTATGACATAACAGAGGGCTTTTAGTAAAATGGTCATTACCATTCTGGCAACAGCAAATTTATAACGCCGTGTTTTAAAGGGTTAATTACACAAGTGTTAAAATGCATTATAGTAGAGTAGAGCACATGCAGTATAATGTTACAGTAGCCTACTGTATAGTAGAGTGGAGATCATATTACATGTTACAGCATAGGCATTCAGTGTAGTCATGGGTAAGCTGTTAGGGTGTCAGACTTGTAGCCCAAAAGGTTGCTGGTTCGACTCCTGACCCGCCAGGTTGGTGGGGGGAGTAATTAACCAGTGCTCTATGGGTTTAGCTCGCTAGGCTAGCAATTTCTAAACTCTATCCAAGTGCTGCACATATAGCCTATACTGTACTGTATAGATGCACATCTGGATCTTGCTTCGTAAGGGTATGACATTGTGTGGTATGGCATGGGGCCTGTAAAGATCTCCAGATGTGAGCCTTCACTTTGTTTCACAATTCTCTTTTACTCAAGACCCTCCCCTCAAATACACCACACTACTGTGAATGCCTCGCTCCATAGCAGTGGATGTGGCAACCTCTATATCAGTGATTTTCAACCTATGGGCCAGGGCCCACTGGTGGGCCCTGAGGGTATTCCAAGTGAGCCTTGAAATGATTTTCTACAAATTATAATCATATTTTGGTGTGTGTTGTTATTGATTTATTTGAGTTTTATTCTTTATTGGGTCAGAAGTGGGCCCTGAACATTTGTGACAATTTCGAGTGGGCCCCACGTTGGAAAAGGTTGGGAACCCCTGCTCTATATGGACACAAGTCAAGCAGTCAGTAATCACATTACATTACACCCAGCTGGCTTTTATCCAACAGTTCTTTACAGTTCTTTTTTTAGTTACAGTCCCTAAGCAGTGTGGGGTTACTGTAGGTGCCTTTCTCAGGGGCACTTAAGCCATGGAGTGAAGTTGGGAGTGGAAAGCTGTGATTCAAACCAGTAACCCTCTGATCTAAAGCATGTTTCCTTAACCACTTAGGCCATGACTGCCCCTAAATAACAGCATAGTAAAAACGGCAACATTTGCCAATTTGAAGAGTTACCGGTAGCTAGTCTGTCGCCATTGTGGTGGCTATGGCAACCTCTGCTGCCACAGAACTAATCGAGTAAATAACCAAAGTGGCAACATTTGCCAATTTAAAGAGTTGCTTTTACATGCTAGTTCTGGTTTGCTGAATCAGCCCCTGGCCCCTTTGTTTTTCACTTTCATCTTCAAAGCCCAGCACTGAATTAGAGTCATACTGAGAAGGTGTTGGTCATTTGACAAAGAAACAATGTGCTATCAAACTGAGAATTAAAAAAAAGAAAAGCGCATATCCTCTCTCCTCTTTCAACCAAAGACCGTTTCCGTCTGCGTTTCATGCTGACAGACTGATTTGAAATTTTCCAATTAGTTATGTCACAGTTCCAGAGGAAAACAATATTTTGGCAGATTGTTTTCATCTTTTTAAAATTGCTCCAACAGATTAGGCGCAGTGACACAATGTGAGTCATCCACTCTGTGCAGACAAAACAGAAAACCCATTTAGCCGCACAGAGTAGGGCTACATGTGTGATTCATTGAGATATTGAGAAAATGAGTTTTTTTATATCTTTTTCATTCCATATTATTTATACTCCCTTGGCTCCCACACTACATAGGTCATATGGAAGGATCATGGTTGCCTGCACGAATGCAAGGTATTTAGCTCTGCGTCTGGTTGCACTGTATTGCAGAGGACTCTGAAGTGAAGTAGGCATCGCCACAAAAGGCAGGCAATCACGGTATTGATGCCCAACGAGATAGGAGGTTAGTGAAGGGTAAAAAAGCCTCTTCATCGTTCAGCTTTCAGCTTCCCCGACAAAATATATATCCTCGCTGCCATGGCGGCAACCAAGAGAGCTGGGCTGAATGTAAATTGCATTTTTATGTTGTTTTATTGAAAAGGTTGGAAAGGGACAAGAATACTATTTCAGAAAGTCTTACTCGGCTACATTTACTGCTTGCTTGGGATTTCTCCTGAAATCCACTCCCTTTTTTTACCCCTACCGTCCTGGTCCCAAGGCGGGCCAGATGCAGCATATTCCCATCCTCAAGTTCATTATCATCGATAAGTCAAATATATTCCATCTTTCATCATCACATCAACCCACTCCAAACACAGCACCTTTTCTGCTATGTAAACCAATTTACTTTTTTTTCCCCTTCCTTTGCAGATAGTATTAAACAATGCCCTAAGAGTACAAGGCTGTCTGTGTGGGAATGATTTATTACAAAGAGAGAAGTCTTTGTGTCGGTTTGCAGAGCTCTGCAGTGTAAAATAACCTCATTTATATTCCATATTGCCAGCGCTGCCGCACTTAATATTCCTGTCAGCACTCCTGAGCAATGAGATCCACTGGATTCAGCTGCAATAAGGCAACAGCATATGGAGCAGTGTACAAACAATGTTAAACAGAATTTCACCACATTACCTTAATGCAAAAGGAACATCTCTGATGCGCAATGACTCGGTCAAGCATGCCATGTTCGTCTTGTTGCGGCGCACTGCTTTGAGGCAGAATAAAACCTCTTTTGCTGAAAGCAAACAGCCTCTTTGATGACAAGGTTATACTGTACCATTTTCCTCCCCCGTTTTCGTTTGTGCGGCCCCTTCATATCAGTGTGTGTGTGTGTGTGTGTGTGTGTGTGTGTGTGTGTGTGTGTGTGTACCATGTGATTACAAGTGGCTTGTTCATCACCGTGCCTATCAGATGGAGGCTGTAGGCCCGGATGACAACAGCAATATGCTACAGCCGTTACATGTTCCACCTCCAGCCCTTCCAGTCAGCGGTGACATGGACAGATGGAGGCTGTGATCATGTACTGTGGTGTACTACCGCTCGCTCGCCTGGCTATGATACCGATAGAAGAGGAGAAGAAGAGATAGAAGAGGAGAAGAAGAGACCTGCATGGTGCCTGTCATGATAGCAGCATCCATATGACTCATGACTCATGTCTGTAGACGTTCATGGAGAATTATATTTCAGTATCCATGTATATACGCCACCACAGCACAACACATTATGAGATCCTGCGCACTTAGATATTGCAATCGGAGAATATGTATGTAGTTTGATTCACTATGTTTCAGACATCCATGTGTATATGTATGTGTATAGGCCTGCACTGTCACAGCACAATACATTTTGAGATCCCATAAACTTAGATATTGCAATCTGAGAGTACATAGTTTGATTCACTATGTTTCAGACATCCATGTGTGTATTGTATGGGTATAGGCCTGCACCGCCACAGCACAACACATTTTGAGATCCCATAAACTTAGATATTACAATCTGAGAGTACGTAGTTTGATTCACTATGTTTCAGATATCCATGTACATGTATGTGTATAGGCCTGCACCGCCACAGCACAACACATTTTGAGATCCCATAAACTTACATATTTCAATCTTGAGAGTGCGTACAGTATGTAGTTTGAGTCACTATGTTTCAGACATCTATGTGTATATTGTATGCGTGTGTAGGCCTACACCACCACAACACAACACATTTTAAGATCCCATAAACTTACTGTAGATATTGCAATCTGAGAGTGTGCAGTTTAATTCACTATGTTTCAGATATCCATGTATATGTATGTGTATAGGCCTGCACCGCCACAACACAATACATTTTGAGATCCCATAAACTTAGATATGGCAATCTGAGAGTACGTAGTTTGATTCACTATGTTTCAGAGACCCATGTGTATATTATGTATAGGCCTGCACCACCACCACCACACATATTTTGAGATCCCATCAACTTAGATATTGCAATCTGACAGTGCGTAGTTTGATTCACTATGTCTCATTCTAGACATTGCGATGCTGAAGGGAAACCATTAGAAACTCATCTAAAACTAATAAAGTGTTTGAGAAGGAGGGAGATACTGTACAAATGGAAACAAGTGCCTGTGAGGGTTGCCTGACACAAGCTGTCACTTGAAAAAACATCAGAGCTTTGATACAGTCTGGAAAACTGTTTTAAGTTAAAGCGAGAGATTTCTAACTGTAAAGCACCCAAAAGGTTGGATCCTCATCGAAGACTACAGAATAAAAACTACACTCTGTTCATTGAAACATGTACAGCATATAGACACTGTGGATATACAGCATCAGCAAACCAAATTTGGAGGTGCAGAAGACGTGTTGCAAATGAATATGAATAACAACTGAAATACTGTAATTGTTGATATATTATCATTATATTAAACCTTGATTCAACAATTTGTTCCTAGTACATAATTTAGTTGTAACGTGCACCTGACATTTGTGACAATGGGGTGGAGAATGTGTCGCATGTGTCGTATGTATTGCATGGGACAAGTTGGCTACAGAGTTTAGGTGGATTTTGTTCAAGGGGTAAAATCCGGCCATTGTAAGGGGTTTTTCATGCTCCACAAGTCTCCAGTAGAAGCCGACATAGTTTGGGGGCGAAATGACAGACAGATTGCAATTGGTTCTGTAGAGTAGAACGGTACAGCTACAGGGAAACGTCCCCAGACACAGAGGATATGTAGCACCAATGGAGCAGCATCCGTAGCTGAGCATGGTCTTCCTCTAAGAAGACCTGACGACACGTGACTGCATTGGGGGTTAAGAAGAAAAACGCTGGACACAGGAGGATTGTCTGGTCTGATGGTCTGATGACTGGCTGCTAATACTGCTCCTCACCAAGAAAAAAAAACACACACACTAGTTTCTGGACAAATCCTTGCTCGCAGGCACTGTAAGCCTTTCTGTCTGCTACTGGCAACGCTTCGTATTTTGGGGGGAGGGTTTTTGGTTGTGTGTATGCGTCCGTGTGTGCGTGCTTGTGTATGTGCGTGCGTGTTTGTGTTTCTCCCAATACTGAGCAGCCATACCTTAATACGTGGTGCAACATTTAAATACCACAGGAACTGACACCATCCGCGGTGGGCAGCCAGGTGCATCCCTTCATGCTAACACTGTATCCATCTGCACACGTGGCCCGGCACCATTTGCTTAGCCACAGTCAAATCTCAGGAAAGTGATACTACTAGACCATATTGTATAATATTTTAATACAATAATAGGCTATATTTTACTATAATATATAATGCAATGTTAAACCACAAACTACAACACCAAACCACACTACACCATAATACTTTACTATTATACAATAGCCTACTACTATACTAATGCTAGGCTAGGCTAGGCTATGCTATACTATACTATACTATACTATACTATACTATACTATACTATACTATACTATACAATACTATGAACGACACAGGAGAAGTTGCTCTGTTAAAACTTTTTTCCAAATGCCCCTGGCATTATTCCAACACCACCACCATTTGCTTAGCCACAGTAAAATCTCAGGAAATTGATACTACTAGACGATGCTATATTATATTTTACTGACCCACTTTTCACTATGTGGGATATTTAATGCCAGGCTATTAGACTATACATTACTCATGCCCTATTGCATACTACACCATACCATACTATACAATACTACCAGGGCTCTAAATAAACTTTTTTATCACCAGCCAAAATTGCTTGTACTTGTAGATGCCAATCTTACTAGTAGCCAAAGACACACTCAATAATGGGTCAAAATGGCTAGTAAATTGGTATTTTCAACCAGCCAAACTGAAACTTCACCAGCATTTGACCGGTTGGCTGGTGTTAATTTAGAGCCCTGCATGAATACTTCACTATAAAATACTATAATACACTATAGGGCCTACTATACTATACTATACTATACTATACTATACTATACTATACTATACTATACTATACTATACTATACTATACTACCCATGTTATATTCTACAATACCCTACACTACACCCTATTAAAACCATTCATATCATGTATTACATTGTAAAAAAGGCTTACTACATGTCATGCTAATTGAGTGCTACCCCTTCATCACATTTAGTGCTGCGGAGGCATAAAGGATTGCTGGCCTTGACACAAATCTCCATCCCATAAATATGAAGATGAGTATTTCGCTTTGAATTCTCGACAGCAGCACCAGCACACACAGTGAGAGCTGCGTGCAGCACCACGCACGCAGCCATAAATATTTCATAATCTGTGCATCATTATTAGCTCAACAAACAAGCTCTTTGTGCTGCTTTATTGTCTCGAACAAAGAGTGGCACAGTAAATCTGTGAATTTAAAAGCGCGTTTAACGATTCGCCAAAGCCAGCCCAGCAGGGCACTTAGTACTGTGTTTACCAAGGCACTGATGATAACAAGCTTGCGGTCAGCCATTTTAGCGGTTGCCCTCCCTCCCTCCCTCTCGTGGCGCCACCCCTCTTCGCATAATCTTGCATCTCGTTCCACCACCCACCACCAACAACCCCCCCTCCCTCTCACACACACTTTGCTCGCTCTCTTCTGCCATCAATCTTCTTCCTCAATTAGCAGAGTCAGATGAGGCTAATTGCTCTTTATGAACTACAAGGTTGTCATTGAAACCTCTCCACGACTCCCCCCCCAACCTCAACAACACCCGCCCACGCACACACACACACACATACACGCACGCACGCAGGCACACACGCACGCACGCATACATACACAAATGCAGACGCACGCACACACATACGCGCGCGCACCCACACACACGCACCCACACAGACACACCCACACAGACACACAGACACACAGACACACACACACACACACACACACACACACACACACACACACACACACACACACACACACACACACACACACACACACACACACACACACACACACACACACACACACGCACACACAAACACACGCACACAAGCTCCTCTCATACACACACAACACACAACATGATCTCTAAATCCCCAACAAATTGGTAATTATGGCTTTGGCTAACCGGTTCACGAATTGATTTATTAGCGGGAGAGGGGGGTCAAAAGGCGCCAAGGTACATCGCGGAGAGAACTTTTTCGCTCGCCCTTTCACAAACGTCTGTCAAACACTCCCAAAAGAGCCCTGTGTTGTGTGTTAGAGGACAATGTGAGGAACCGAGCGAATGCCGAGACGCGAGTGACGTTTGGGGACGCGGCGGCGTACCTGGCTGCCACAAAGGAGATGTTCATTAGTTTTGTTTCAGGCCTGGCACCTGCTGGCCAGGTGTTTAGGTTGAAATGAGGTAGCGACGCTATTAAAGACGCAGCTGCGCCAGCCTGGCCCTCGTGCTGTTTATATAAGTGGGAGTTGCGTTGATGATGGTGATGGCCGTGATTTTTTTCCGATCCCAGTGTCCATCTGCTTGTTAAGGAAAACACAACTGTTGCCGCCGACGAGCCAAGTTAATTTGACAGCCATTTCCAAAGGCTCGAGACATATGAAATCCATGGCAGTCCCTAGACAATTCCACTGGGGATGAAAGAAAAACACACACATACGGTACATACACACTGACACAGACACACGGATGCACATGCACACACTGATGTACAAAGTACACACATGGATACTGTTATTGTCTTTCTCTTTTTCTCTCCCTTTCTCTCATACAAACACACACACACACACACACACACACACACACACACACACACACACACACACACACACACACACACACACACACACACACACACACACATACACACACACACACACACACGCACGCACGCACGCACGCACACACACACACACACACACACACACACACACACATTTTTTCCCCCTTTACTCTGCATGGGAACAAAAACCTCAATACAGTCAGCCAAATCACTACGTACATAGTTGAACCCCTTCCATCCAACCAAACATGCTTCAACTGGGCTTCTCATTTAGCATGACAATACTCCTTTTCAGCTAGAGGATCCATAGAGGAGAAGCCAGTGAGAGAGAGTTGGAGGCCCCCTCTATACAGTGGCCCGGCAAGACTACACCGCACATGAATTCATGGCTGGTTAAATGGGGGGAAGGCCTTACTAATTGGAGCCCAAGTTTGGAGCCACAGTTTTTTTCCTGTGTGTGTGTGTGTGTGTGTGTGTGTGTGTGTGTGTGTGTGTGTGTGTGTGTGTGTGTGTGTGTGTGTGTGTGTGTGTGTGTGTGTGTGTGTGTGTGTGTGTGTGTGTCTGTGTGTGTCTGTGTGTGTTTGTGTGTGTGTGTGCGTGTGCGTGTGTGCGCGAGAGGGAGTGTGTGTGTGTGTGTGTGTGTGTGTGTGTGTGTGTGTGTGTGCGCGAGAGGGAGAGAGTGTGTGTGTGTGTGCTTGTGTGTGTGTGTGTGCGTGTCTGCGTGTGCGCTTTTGTGTGTGCGCACGTTTGTGTTTGTATGTGCGCGTGTGTATGCCTGTGTGTGTGTCTGTGTGTGTGCTTGTGTTTGCCACTTTAAGGGCCGGGGTTGCATCCCTCCCCTCCCCATTCGCATTCAGGCAGTGTGCAATACACGATTCTAATAGTGACCCATGCCCATTAGTGAAAAGCACCCCGGACACTTCCATTTCCTTAACAAGAGGGGGGAGGATTCTCTCACACACTGCAGAGAGCTTGTGGCTTAACCCTGCCAGAGCACAAGAGGTATCCCATGGGCCCTCGCTTGGAAGTTTGGGAGCATTCCAGGGTTATTTTGTCCGGCAATTTCAGATATTTATTCCGGGTGGTGTGTGTGTGTGTGTGTGTGTGTGTGTGTGTGTGTGTGTGTGTGTGTGTGTGTGTGTGTGTGTGTGTGTGTGTGTGTGTGTGTGTGTGTGTGTGTCAGTGTGTGCACGTGCGCGCACTCGTGTGTGCAAGCGAGCGTGTGTTTGTGTTTATATGCGTTTTTGTGTGTTTACTTTACTCGACAGGCTTTTGTACATTTTTTTCTTATGATACACAGATGAAAAGAGTTAGAAAAGACTTGATCTCAAAATATATTAATCACCTTACCCTTGACAGCGGAAAATGATAACAAATTGGTTACATTTGTGAAAATGTATGGTATTTTTTCAGGCACACGAAAAACGAAATATATGACAAATAATAGGATAGGGAGGTTTATGGACTTAGTATGAGTGATGGCAATTAAGATACTCCTATTCTATGACTGGTTGTCTTGTCTCACAAATATCTCACAAGTCTCTTTCAGAGAAAAACAAAATAAACAAACAAACAAAAAAACAGCAAATAAACAACTCGCACTATGAATAACATATTACGTCTTCCTCATCTAGGACTCCAGGATGAGTAAGACACAACCGCATAATTACGACGACAAAGAAAAATAAATAAGACTCTGACTACCGTCTCCTCCCAAACTCTTGTGTGCTGCCTTAATCTTTGACAGCCTATGAAATCAGTCTTTCCGTTTTGCGCTTCACCCAGCATGTGTAACAGCAGCCTCGGCATTGTTTCCTCTGACAGGCCCCTTCTACAACAACACGTCGACTGGCACCGCTTGCTGGAGGTAACCAGCAGAGACTCGTGAGTGAGTAATCTCTCCCCACAAAGAACGTGGTATCTCTACGCACTAACACAGGCACTTTATCAAAAGCTTATTAGAGGAAGTGCACAGCATTACAGAGAGGGACGACGTGAAAAACGGCAGACAGATCTTGTAGCTTACAGAGGTTTGGACAGAACTGCAGAGAGGAGGAGAAGAGCGGAGAGGGGAAACGAGGAGAGAAGAGATATTATGTGTGTGTTGTAGTGCCACAATATAATACAGTACTCCAAACAGAAATCAGCTGTGTAGTGCCGTACAGAGTGCCCATACATATTTGTAATTTCAACTGGATTTATATTTACAATAGTCCATTCTCTTGGGCTTTAAGTGTATGTGCATGCATAATGCATTGGGCACAGCATTGCATATAAAAATGCAGCATAGACAGAACGGCCTCAGAACACACAACCATGACTGTCTGCTGCTATGCAGTCTCGTCAAGTGGTTTGAAAATACTACAGAAAAGACACAAGAACATCATGCTTTTTCTGTCTCAGGTTCATCAGGTTTGATGTCTTTTAAATCATCAGTTCCTGACAGTCGGTTCTCTTGCTAATTCAAGGTCAAAAGGTCATTTGCTTTAATACTAAGCTAAAAGAACCACACTTCAAAGGGACATGCAGGAAACCTTAGTGTTTTTCCCCCTTGTGTTTGATGCAAGCTTCTATATTTAATAAGATAAGCTTGTGCAACCATGTATTGCCTCCAATTGCTTTCTGCTTTAGCACACACTGAGCCCTCGCCACTGATGCCTCCATACATTAATGGGGGATTATCAGCTAAGCATAAGCCTAGGTGTCCATATTGCGGCACACTGTGTTAGTGAATGTGTATAGTATAGTCAGACCTAGCCCTGGAGCACTCAATGCTAATGCGCCCATGTACTGCACTTTCCCTTTTTGTACAAGGGGGTTAATGACATGTGTAGCATGCTGTGAAAGACAGTACGCTACGAACGCTACAAAAGAATGTACGTAGACACATCCTGCAGGCAAGGGTCCTTGGTCAACACCTCCACCAAAACGGCAAGACTCGCGTTGATACATGGGAGAGATCACACAATCTGCTCCTAGCTCTCTGTGCAGTGCACTATATATAGGATGTTGCGGTATATTAAAATGCATAGGAAATGGACACGCATGGTGCACCAGAGGGAACAAACAGCTTGGGAGGGCAGGTACTGTGCTGTATGAGAACAATGTTTTATGAATGCGTGCCAAAAATGAGAAACTTCACAAATAAAGCTTTTCCAACAGCAACCGAGGGACTTTGGAGGTGAGAAAATTGAGGAGAAGGAGAAGAAAATGGAAAAAAAGGAGTCAAAATCCAAACTGTACATGCAGGTCTGTACATTCTGCGCTCTCGTCCACATCTTCCCTTAGGGCCTTTTGTCCTGGCACAGAAGAGAGGGGGGGCAGAAAGAGGTAGAGGTAGAAGGAGAGAGAGAGAGGGAGAGAGAGAGAGAGAGAGAGAGAGAGAGAGAGAGAGAGAGAGAGAGAGAGAGAGAGAGAGAGAGAGAGAGAGAGAGAGAGCTCAAACTCAAGAGCTTGCTCACTTGGCGAGTCTATCAGGAGTGGATCAATGGTGCCTCTCCATCGGCACACATCACCCAGGCCTCCTTTGATTAGCCCAGCTAGCCCAGGCCTCATTCACAAGGCTGGGTCAGCCGCAGCCATGCCTATGAGATATGGCTTATTGACCCAGTCCTGGAGCTACAGTGCAGTACACGGCCTCAGAAATACTGAGCACTGGAGTGCGCTTCCTAATTTTTCCTGTATGAGTCTTTTAAGGAGCCATGTTAGGTTGATAGATAGCCAAGGCAGGAGCATAAGGTCGGGGGCCAGGGCTGATGGGTGGTCGTGGGAAAAGTACCATGATGGAGGTCGATCAGGAGGCCTGAGGAATATCTCTGCCCTGCCTGCCATTTGAAGCAGCCTGGCTCTTTGGCATTGCAGTCAAAGGACCATCGCTGAGGTGAAGGATGTGCTCTGTACTGATATCCCAAGAAGCCAGTCTATCTGGTGTTGTGGTCAGTGTGCGTGTCTGGTACGGCAGGGGTGGGGTGGCCTCTCTCCCCATTCACTTGAATTGGTGTCAGAAGTGGGATCACTTCCTACGAGGTCATTGGGGGCACACCTATTGTACTGTGCGACTCATATTAAGGAGTCCCAGGCTAGGTTTACCCCAGCGTAAGGGATCCCAGTGACGGATGAAGCATGAGTAGGTAGGACACATTGGATGGGATAATGTGTGTGTGAAGTGCATAGGTACACTTCCCGAAGGGAAAGGCAGTGTGATGGGGCACCATAAGAAGGGTCCAAGATGTGCACTTGTGCATGTTTTGCCCACAAAGCGCTAGGTTACAAGCCTGTGTTGGGTGGTTACTCCCCCCTTCATTACAGATGCTTTGGCAGTTTCTTTTTTCTATGAAACCACAAACCCTGCTACGTTAGATCTCAGCCAGAGCGAGCATAAACGATCAGAGATATGCTTGCTTTTCGATTAGTGTGCACGATGAATAAAATAACATTTCACAACAGCAATATCTGTCTGAGCTACTAAGTGGTCTGCTCGCTGGTTCAAACGGCTGTAATAAAAACGCTTTGGTCCCGTTTCATCAGCAGCGATTTGTGGAATTTCCTGCCGTGTATTATTCTCATAAGTCGACAGAGGCTCCGGTGTTTGCAGTGCTCAGTGTTCTGTCAGAAAGATTGTAGGATGGTGCCTCACCGCATCAACACTGCTGTTTTGTCAGCTTCATGTCTCCCACCTGTCTATGTCCTGCATCTCTCAACTCCTCTCCTCTACCTTTCTTTCTTTTCCACTCCTTCCCTCCTCCCTTTCCATCTCCCTTTCCTTTCCACAGATTCTTTCACTCAAACCCTTGCAGAGATCAATAGACTTGATAAACCAGTGTCATACAGCTTTCTGTCTGAAAGGGAGGAAAAAAGGGGGAGGGGGTGTCTTATATTTAAAACATCATTATACATTATGCACATGGATCATACATTTTCAAAGCCACACTCCCCAATACATCAGTATGGGGGTGGGGGGGGGGGGGGGGGCATGCGGAACACATTCCTGGCATACAAAGAAAAGGCGGCTGAAGCTGGATTTAGATTTGTGCCTTTTTTCACATGTGGTGGTAGAATAATAAGAGCCAGTACCCAAAGAAAAAAGACAGAAAGAGAGAGAGAGGGATAAAGGAGAGACAATAAACAATTTGACATCTCTAGGGTACGGTAGCTCCCTCTCCCTTGTTGTCTTTGGCTTGCATTGCCAGTTCTGTTATGATCCCAGTCAAAGAAGATGCCAACTCGGGGCGGGGAGAGAAGACGAAAGGAATGAAAGAGAGAGAGAGAGAGAGAGAGAGAGAGAGAGAGAGAGAGAGAGAGAGAGAGAGAGAGAGAGAACGAGTGAGAGAGCAAAAGAAAACAGGGGTGAGAGAGAGAGATAGAGAGTAAGAGAGCAGCTCATAGATCCTTTGGGTTAGATGTTGATTTGAAGGGAGAAAAGAAAGAATAATAGTCTTTGATGTGGAAAAAAATAAAAGCCTGCACTTCTCAGCTTTGATGGGAGAATGTCAGGAAACAGCAGACTAATTGGTGTTGTAATCTCCAAGGATAGGAGGGGTGGGTAACACAGAGGGGCGAGGAGCTTTTGTGCTCCTGATCCCATCCATGGTCCGGGGGTATGGGATGGCATGGGGTGAGGAACAGGACGGGGATGGGGCAGGACGAGGACGAGGACGTGGTGGACCGGAGGGCAAAAGCTCCACACACACACAACAAAAGCCAATTCGAGATACAGATAACACAAACACAAAAGGGAGTATGTGTGGAGAGCCTGAACATATGATGATGGATTCAGTTTAAGACATGCGGCTTTACGTGTGGTGGCTTTATAACGCATTTGACACCAGGCCAATGGTCATGCAGTGGTCAGTGATGACACAGCTCACAGCATGAGGTAGAAGGGGGCGGTGGGTAGGGGGACTTTTAGGGTACTGCGGGGCACTATCATTTGGACTTAGCCCGGCACAAAAACAGGAGCAGGCAAATGTCAGGAAGATTACAGGAGCAGCTCAAGGTCACTATGCATGGGAGGCTTGTTTGGAATCGTGCTCAAAAGATGTAGACGCAGATTCCACAGAGAGCAAAGGGGGACTGCGGTGAACAGAGGTGAACAGGCTCTTTTTACTGTAATATATACAGTATGTGTAATATATAGCGTATATATATATATATATATGGGTCAAGGTCGTATTTTGGGGCTCAGACGTTGGGTGGCACAACGGCATCTAATGTCCATAAATTAATTTGTAATTGGTGGTTGATATGCTGCATTGAATGCTTTGCATCTTAGATGGTCTACTAAAAACAAACAAACAAACAAAAATCCATAGGCCTACAATAGTGGCACTGGCTGTCGTTGCACCGCCCTGACGTGTGCTACTGCTGAATCGTCACTGACCCACACACATATATATAAATAAGTATATAATACATATAGTAGGTACGGGTCGCGTATGGGTTGTCACTGTATATATACAATATACATATTGTATATGTATATTGTACTATGTATTACTACGTATTATATAGTATAGTGTTGCACCAGAGAGAGGCAATGTCAGAAAAAGTCGAATCTGGTGGTTCAGCGCGATGTGTCTCTCACCTTCGCAGTCAGCAGATCATACCTTTATGACTGAATAAATTATTCACCATTCAGATCACATGAAAAATGCAACCCAGCAACTCTCCTTTTCACTGCTGAAATATTGATTTTGGCTTTTACAAACAGCAATTTCAAAGACCCCTACTACACCCACACCCACACTCACACCCACACCCGCCCGCGTGTACATCCCTGTAACCCCCGAAAACAGTTCTGTGGTCTTCTTTTCGATCTCCGTTCGGGGGCAAGGAGAAATCTGTTCATCTCATCCCAGCCCAGTCAAACATTTTTTCTCTCTCCCTTGCCATTCGCAAGCATACTGTACATGACACTCTTTAATTATAAGTCTATGTTCAGGGGAAAAAGCAAAGCATAGATGATGTGGTAATGTAATAAGTGTTGTTAGCACAGTGAGCTAGAACCTAGGGAGCAGAGAGAGAGAGAGAGAGAGAGAGAGAGAGAGAGAGAGACAGAGACAGAGACAGAGAGACTGACAGGGAGAGAGTGAAAGACAGACAGAGAGGGATAAGGAAAGAAAGAGAGAAAGAGATGGATAGAGAGAGAGAAAGAGAGATAGAGAGGGTGATTCTAAATGAGGTGCTGTTGTGTTATCCCAAACCCTATTAAAATTTCATCGGCCCTGTACATTTCCATGAATGGCATTATTCAAATTATGCAAAGTCACATCAGCCCAGCCTGCATGCCTATGCAAAGCTGGCAGTGACTGAGGCAAGATTCACCAGGCTGGGGGAGAGGGAGGGAGGGAGAGAGAGAGAGAGAGAGAGAGAGAGAGAGAGAGAGAGAGAGAGAGAGAGAGAGAGAGAGAGAGAGAGAAAGAGAGAGAGAGAGAGAGAGAGAGAGAGATAGAGAGAGAGAGGGAAGGAGGGGGAGGGGAGTTTGTTTGAGGCATGTGGCCCGGGGTGAAGGTTTAGTTCATTGGTGGACACGAGGAATAGGAGCGGTTGGCCCTCTGGAAAACGATCACGGATGAATTATACACCTTCAGTGGCCTGGGATAAACAGGACGGTTGCTAGGTGATGGGTCATTGGAAATAATTTAGCTAAAATTACAGCAAAATGCGTTTGAAAGAGAAGCTGAAATTTTGGTGGGGTTGATAGCTTAGGGATGGTAGGGAGTCAATAAACTGTGGCCACAATGTGCTCGTGCGTACGTGCGCGCGCGCGTGTGTGTGTGTGTGTGCGCGCGTGCGCGTGTGCCTGCGTGCGTGCGTTCATGCTTGCGTGTGTGTGTGTGTGTGTGTGTGTGTGTGTGTGTGTGTGTGTGTGTGTGTGTATGTGCATGCGCGTGCGAGCGTTCCTGTGTGTGTGCACGCCATGAATGACACTACTTTGTTGCCCGGGTTACGCCATTGTGCCCCACATTCCACTGTTATGCAGTCAGGATTAAATGGGGTCCTGTTCGCGCACCCTTTCCTGGAACGGCATCATGTGCGCTTTAGACTTTCTGCATACAGTACTTCCAGGACCTTTTTAAAAAATACTCACCCCAAGACCTCTACACGGTACAGTTGATTGACATCACATTTTGGAGTGTTGAAGAGAGAAAAAAGTAGGAACAAATACACTGGAGCAAAAACACTCAATAGTCCATAGATGAGTGTTAAAGTTGACCCTGTGGGTTGAGTCATTGGACAAAGAGTGAATTCATTCTTACTCTCGAGGTGTTGAAT
>NC_085878.1:32450499-32455499 GCF_034702125.1 Engraulis encrasicolus
CTGGACAATGCAGTAATACTCTAATTGCAGCTATCCCATTAAAAAAGCTTGTTTTCCTTGATTACTTAGATGTTGAAATGGGAGCAGAGGAGCAATTCACATTCATTTTGCTGCATGTTTTTTTCCTCTCTGCCTCTCTCGCTCTCTTTCTCTACCGCTCACTCTATCTATCTCTCCCTCTCTGAATAATTCTCGTTCTTTCTCTCTCTTTCTCTCTTTCTCTCTCTCTCTCTTTTCTCTCTCTCTCTCTCTCTCTCTCTCTCTCTCTCTCTCTCTCTCTCTCTCTCTCTCTCTCTCCCTCCATTTTCTCTCTTTCTCCATTCCGCTAACAGCAGAACTCCTCTTTATATATTGGCACTGGAACTAAATTACTGCAAACATGTCTGTGTGCCAGCTAAGCGGAACAAGCCCGCCTCCTGCCTCCTGCCTCCCCCCTCCCTCCCGTATGGTCACGTAACGTGTGAGTGCCCCCTACTGGTCATCTCAATTACTGTGGCCCATTGGCCATTCCGGGCACGTAGAGCTGTATGGCAGAGAGGAATAGAGTGAAATCGTGGAGCTTGATTTTCTCTCTCTCTCTCGCTTTTCTTTCTCTCTCTCTCTTTCTTCCCCCTTCTTTCACTCCCTCCCTCCCTCCCTCCATCTCTCTCTCCATCTCTCTCCCTACATCCCTCTCTCTCTCCCTCTTTCTCTCTCTCCATCTCTCTCCCTCCATCTCTCTCTCCCTCTCTCCCTCTCTCTCTTTCCCTCCATCTCTCTCTGCCATATGAATTCCTCATAAGCAGGAACCTCATCACTATGATCTGAACATCAGTCATGTCACCTTGAACACAATATGGAGAGCGCGGCGCTGTAAGGGAGGAGGAACGGGCATAACGGCCATAAAGCAAGCAAGCAGCACTGACTCCTCACCGTATAGCGCTAGCACTAGGAGGAGTAGAAGAAGCATATAAAGGGGGAAATAGGTAGTGCTTCTCAACGGGGACTCTACAGCCTCCCAGGGGGCATTGGGGAGCCTTAGGGGGGCATAGAGAATGATACAGATGAGACGGGCGGTGCTTTGTTGCCATTGAGGGGCATTAGTCCATTTTATTTTTTTAATACTAAGATGGGGGCGGGGGGGGGTGGGGTGTTGGCTGGCTTATGATGAGGTCAAGGTGGTGTTGGAAGGCTTATGAGGTCCAGGGGGGGGCGTTAATTCAAAAAAGGTTGAGAACCACTGCTCTAGCGCTAGCAGGAGGAGGAGGAGGAGGAGGAGAAGAATATGAAGGGCAACAGTGATCAGAGCGAGACTCGACTCCACTCCACTCCTCTCCGCCAGTGGTGTGGGAAACCGGAGCAGCGCTCTTGCTGCTGTTGTTGTTTGTTCTTCAACAAAAGACCTTCAGCATCCATCCAAACCGATAAAGACACGGCAAAAGGGTGAAGAGTCAAGCCATTGAGTACAGTACAGTATGTGAATAGGAACACGCTGCATCAAGACGCGGTCCGGTCGCATGTGGCGGCCAAATGGTATTAACTGTACGGGGAGGGGGGGTTGGACGGTATAAGGCACATGGGAGATGAGATGAGGGTAAACATACAGGCAGACTGAAATGCATAGATTGCCTACGGTGCTGCATGGCAACTCACATACGTATATCATATATGCATGTATGCACATTTATTTATACACATTAAAGGCCATGTACAGACATATGAATGCACAAACACATACTTAAGACATGCACGTATAAGTATGCACACTCTCTCCCCTCCTCTCTACACACCATCTATCTCCCACCCCCTCATACACACCACCTACACATTCGTATACATACACACATACACACACACACACCGCCCACACACAGGCACGCACATTCACACACACACACCACACAGACGCACATACACACACACACCACCCACACACAGACGCACAATCACACACACGCAAACAAAATTCAGCAGCAAAGAGCAGCTGAAGGACGCCGCTGCCATCATCACGCCACAACGCAACGCACAACGCAACGCACACAAGCACAACCAGCTCTCAGATCTAAACACGGGCTGACAATGTCCTTCCTGAAGCCGGAGTGGTGGTGTGCCGCGCCGCGCTGTGCTGCGCTTCGCTTCTCCTCTCCTCTCCGCTGGGGCCCGCCGGGGCCCCTGCTGTGCTCTCCTATGGGGATCTGAGAGCTTCTCTCCAGAGTCCCATCACCCAGTGGTAACAACACACGGGAAACATCAAGGGGATTTAAACAACACCCCCCCCCCCCACACACACACACACACACCACCCATCCCACTAACCCAAATGCTATGCGTTTAGAATGCTAAAAGCTGAGGTTGTTGTCGTTTTCAGTGTTTTTTAATCTTCTCTGTCTTGTCTTTTCGCTTCTCTTTGGTGTGTGAGTGTGTGTGTGTGTGTGTGTGTGTGTGTGTGTGTGTGTGTGTGTGTGTGTGTGTGTGTGTGTGTGTGTGTGTGTGTGTGTGTGTGTGTGTGTGTGTGTGTGTGTGTGTGTGTGTGTGTGTGTGTGTGTGTGTATGTGTGTGTCGGCGGTGTGGGGTGGGGTGGGGTAATGTTTTCTTCAACGACAGTAATATCAACTGCACCAGGCATTATGTAAGTTTACAAGGAATGCAACAAACCCCTTGCCTTAATTAGGCTTTTAGCAGCCCAGATATGGGTCAATTAAGGGTTTGATTCAGCAGCGAAGAGACTCAGCTGGAGAGAAAGCCCACAGATAAAAGCAAAGATAAAAAGGCTCCTTTTACTGTGGAAATGGGCTCAAGAGAAAAAAAACATACAGACACAGTCCGTGGAGGAAGGCAAACACAAACACACACACACACACACACACACACACACACACACACACACACACACACACACACACACACACACACACACACACACACAGATACACATGAACACACACACACACACGCACGCGCACACACGCACGCACGCACGCACGCAGGCACGCACACACACGCACACACACACACAGAGTAAGGGAGAAAAATAGTGCCAGCAAGCTGAACAGAGACAGATACTGTATACAGGGAGCCATTAGAGACAGAGAGCCTACTTCAGAAAATACCAACACACACAGTAGGTACAGTACATACACAGAGACAAAAAGGATACTCTTTCTCTCATATACACGTGCGCAAGCATGCACACACAGACATGTATGCACTGCACACACATACAATATATTAAGTATTTTAGGTAGATAGATAGATAGATAGATAGATAGATAGATAGATAGATAGATAGATAGATAGATAGATAGATAGATAGATAGATAGATAGATAGATAGATAGATAGATAGATAGATAGATAGATAGATAGATAGAAAGTACTTGGCAGAATTATCTCTTTATACTCTTTGGTATGTATTGTTGATTTTTGCATGAAATACAGCCGTCTCCAAAAGTTTTGTCGCCTATCCATCTGTTTGGAATAACAGCTAATAACCTGACTTTCAATTAATCACTTGGCTTCAGAAGTCACTCATATGACAGCTACAACCCTCCCGAATGAAGATTTATGTACAAAAATAAATTTCATGCACCAAAGAAAGATTGAACCTTTAATGAACACAGACAGGGCAGATTTTCACAAGACAAAAGTTTTGTCGCCTATCGAACATAATGTGAAAATGAGCAGATAAGTCACTTCAAAACACTTCAAATACGCAGATCGGGTGTCATTCTTAGTCACTGAATCACTCTCACCTCTTCAGAAAATCAACTTTGGCCTTAGGTGTATGTTTAGGGTCGTTGTAATCATTGAAAGCAACACAATGAAAAACAATGAAGGTCAATGAAAGACGGTAACATTTGCTATTCGTAGAGCAATACATTTTTAACTTCATGATTTAATCAATGATAAAAGCCCTCACACACCAGCAGCATGCATGCGGCGCCACATACGAGCTGTATCCCTCCCATGTTTGACTTTAGGCACCATGTATTTTTTTCAGATTCTTCACCTTTAAAGCGATACTGTCCCATTTTGGAAAATAAGCTTATTTTACACCTCCCCTTGAGTTAAATAAGAGGGTTTTACCGTTCTCCTGTACTTTCAACCGTTCTCGGAGTATGGCAGTGCAAATTTTACCTCCATGCTAGCAGTTAACATTGAGTCCTATGAGACCAGCTCGCGGCTAACTGGTCTCATAGGACTCAATGTTAACTGTTAGCTTAGAGGCAAAATTTGCACTGTCATAACTAGAAAACGGTTGAAAGTACAGGAGTAAAAGCCTATTATTCAACTCAAGGGGGGTGTAAAATAAGCTTATTTCCAAAAATGGGACAGTATCACTTTAACACCAAAGAAGTCTTTCCCACTGTCCTTTCTCAAAAAAGCCAGCCAAGAGTATGTCAGGCCTAATTCTGACAAAAATGAAGGCTAATGGGACTCATACTCTGAAGTCATGATCCCACGATCAATCATTTTACAACTGATAGCATCAAAACTGTATGGTGTTGGAGATGAAGAATATGAAAAAAGAAAATGGTGCATAAGAGAAACGTGGTAGGGATAAAGCGCTTATGAGGAGCTGCATGCATGCTGTAGGTGTTTCAGGGCTTTTATCATTGATTAAATCATGAAGTTAAACATGTGTTGCTCTACAAATAGCGAATATGTCACCATCTCTCATTGATCTTCATTGTTGTTCATTGTGTTGCTTTCCATGATTACAATGACCTTAAACATACACCTAAGGCCAAAGTTGATTTTTTTTGATGAGGTGAGAGTGATTCAGTGATTAAGTATGACACCTGATCTGCGTATTTTAAGTGTTTTGAAGTGACGTATCTGCTCATTTTCACATTATGTTCGATAGGCGACAACATTTTTGTCTTGTGAAAATCTGCCCTGTCTGTGTTCCTTAAAGGGTCAATCTTTCTTTGGTGCATTACATTTATTTTTGGACATACATTTTCATTCAGGAGGGTTGTAGCTTTCATTTGAGTGACTTTTGAAGCCAAGTGATTAATT
>NC_085878.1:32460499-32467999 GCF_034702125.1 Engraulis encrasicolus
TCAGAGTAGGCCAACATAGAGTAATGATGACATACCATGACATAGAATGGCCACCATCCTACACAGTGCACGTTTACACCTAAAACCATGGTTAAACCATAGTAAGTCATGGTAGATTTCAGTAAGAGCAGGGCTCCCCAGAACCCACTTTGAAAACCCCTGCTATAGAGGCAATGAGGATCCAGGAACACGAAGGACCTTGGAAATTAGGTCACCCTGTTTACCAAGCGGCTCCTCGCCCCCCGAGAGCCACTGAGCTAATATTGTGTTTTTTCTTTCCCTGGTGGTGTGGGAGACAGCCAGGGAGACTCTTTCTCACCATGGGCCCCCAAAGCTGGGTAATCAGACAGACAGGCAGACAGATCAGGAATGTGCGTGTGTGTGTGTGTGCGTGTGTGCGTGCGTGCGTGTGTGTGTGCGTGTGTGCGTGCTTGCGTGCGTGTGTGTGCTGTGTGCCGTTCACAAGAACATGGCATGTTTTTTTTTGTTTTTTGTTTTGTTTATACAGTGCACCCCCAATTACTCTAAACTTAAGTATGCTGCTCGGGTGAAGTGTTCAGGAGAGGCACCAGGGGAAACTGATGACACACACACACACACACACACACACACACACACACACACACACACACACACACAAACTCGCACGCATGCACGCGCACGCACGCACACACACACACACACGCGCGCGCACACACACACACACACACACACACACACACACACACACACACACACACACAGATTTTTCAACTCTCGATGTTTTGTAATATAATGCATAAGTAACTAGTGAGAGACGCTGAAAATTATATGCCTCCAGAGATTGACATGGAAATGGATTTCACATCACCCTGCCGCTGATTAAAACAGGCATGACACAGAAAAATAATCACTAATCCTAATGATTGCTTGTAGAGTGTAGTCGACTACGCTTCATATATCTAACTCCAGCCTTCGTGTCAAAAGCATAATTCATCCAGTTACAGCAGCTCTTTCAAGTGGGCTTTCTTATGTTTGTTTGTTTTTTTTCTACCTCGTTTGATCACAAAGAAGTATAATTTTCTCATATAGCCTCACGGTTATTGTGACCAAAATTATCACGTTTTTTAGAATTATCGCAGTAATTTTGGAAAGCTGTGTTGAATATGTTTAGAAAGCATTGATTGAACCTCCAATAAGGTGCAAGGAGTGCTCATTATATTTACACGGCACAACAAAGTTGCTTCCTATATAAGTAAGGACACGCCTTCGGGATGCTATTTCGCGATTAGTAAGACCAGATCTGAGAGTCAATGGGGAAAATGAATGGAGAAACTGAGTACAGGACGGAAGGGAACCGAACGGTTATGAAAACCATATGGTTGAAACCGCCGTGAAAAGTTGATCAAGCTAGAATGCTTAGTTGTGTCAAGTGAGTCAAAATAAAACTTTTTAAGCCACTTTTCTCACTTTTTTTTGACATAGAGTGCAGTCGCAGTAGTTCCATAACGGCAAGAGCGCGACATCTTTTCACAACTGAGCATGTGCAACAATTCGCGTGCGTGGATGCAGCCAGATGATTGGATGACAACGCAGCTCAGCGGGCAATTGGCTCTTGTTACCAGAATGGCGGGAGATGTGCGGGGAGACGCCATATTTGCGTTGCGAATCTTCACCGTTAATTTCTATGGACTTTTACTCGACTGACCCATCTTCTAATACCCACACAATCCTTAAGCTAGAATGCTTAGTTGTGTCAAGTGAGTCAAAATAAAACTTTTTAAGCCACTTTTCTCACTTTTTTTTGACATAGAGTGCAGTCGCAGTAGTTCCATAACGGCAAGAGCGCGACATCTTTTCACAACTGAGCATGTGCAACAATTCGCGTGCGTGGATGCAGCCAGATGATTGGATGACAACGCAGCTCAGCGGGCAATTGGCTCTTGTTACCAGAATGGCGGGAGATGTGCGGGGAGACGCCATATTTGCGTTGCGAATCTTCACCGTTAATTTCTATGGACTTTTACTCGACTGACCCATCTTCTAATACCCACACAATCTCTGGCCACAATACATGAATTGCTTGTCATTCTGAAGTTATGAGGAGGAAATTGTCACAATTTGTTCTTTTCATAATTAATTTGTTCAACAATTCACTATGATTCCAGCATTGACATTAGGTGTTAGGCAACAAAGAGTGCCTCTGTGGCGACATCAGCAGACTTGGATGAGAGGTCGGTAAGGATCAAGGTGTCACGGTGTATGGTACGGTTATGCGGTACGGAGCAGTATTTATTTTATTCAAGAGGTAATTATTATTGTCAGCACTTTTTACCATAGTTTCACGGTATACCGGTTATCATGACGCCTCTATTCTCATAAGAGCAGAAAGTGCAGATGAAATGGGTTGCTGTTATGTATGTGTTTTAGGCAGAGAAAGCAGCACAGCACAACAGCTGCAGACATCCGCCAGCATCATTAAATGCTCGAGTGGTTGTAAATCAATGTCATTCCCAGGAACAATTACCAAAGATTACGACTTTTCTTTTTTTCCCCGTTTTTCTTTCTTTCTTTCTATTTTTCTCTCTTTCTTTCACCCTGGTTGTGACACTTGAATAAAAATCACTGTTGCACCTCCAGTCTATCGTATCTGTATCCAAACAGACAAGTGTATGAATCTCTCTGATGCGTTTCTGTGGTGACAGGTCACTTGCCACACAGAAATGGCGCTTATCCTGCGCCATCTTCAGTTTTTTATCAGGTACACATTCTCGATACATTCTTGCCATTTTATTTAACCCATTTTGTCCTAAGCCCTTTTTGGGAAAGGGTGCCCTCTACCTATTAAATCCTAAATATCTCAGCCTCCAAAGCACATACAAACATGAAATGAAATGAGTTGTGTTTTAAAGCTAGGACCCTCGTTTTGCCTTATAATGTATTCATCAAGCTCTAGCTTACCCACATTTTAATAAAACAGCTCAAATCTCAAGAACCTGAATTCAGCGTATATATGTGTCTCCACAACACAATGGGTTAAAAGATTGAGTATCTCTCTCTCTCTCTCTCTCTCTCTCTCTCTCTCTCTCTCTCTCTCTCTCTCTCTCTCTCTCTCTCTCTCTCCCCCTTTCAGTTTCTGTCTCTCTGGGTAGACAAATAAATATCACATAACCCTGATGATCCCTATGAATTCTTCAGTTTACAGTTGTGGGTGGGGGGTGGAGGTGGGGGATGGAGCAGTCAAAGATGATGCTGGTGTGGTGTATAGCTGTTGGAATAAAGGTTCCCACATTCCCCCGTTATTCACACACACACAGAGAATGTGAGGCCGGGGGGCGAGTGAGAGGGAGCATGGATCTCTCTGCCCCTTAGCCCATCTCCCACTGACAGTTATTTCTGTCCCTCACAGCAGAGGGGGGTGGACAAAGAAGTGTGTTGTCCAGGGCCCAGGGAGAGAGGAGGCCCCCAGAATTGTGTCCTCATTACATTGTACATTGTAAATGGGGGGGGGGGGGGCTTTCAGATGACTTTGTTGCGGGCCAGGCCAAGGCTGTGGGCGGCCCTCTGGTGGGGGGGGTGGGAGATCGGATGGAGGAAGAGGAATGGGTGTGTGGGTGGATGGGTGGTAGTTTGGAAGGAGTGACGGGGTAGGGGGCTGGCACGAGGAGCTTTATGCTTGAACTGCCAAGGAGGTTAATCAGTCGGTTGATATAGGCAGCAGAGGCAGGCAGCCGAGCCATAAGCTGGGGCCAGGGCTGATTACTTACAGCTTTGGCTGCCTGGGCCAGGACAAAGTCATCGGAAAAGGGCCCCACCCAATACATACTTCAATGTAATGAGTACCCAATTTTGGGCCCCGTCAGTCCCTGGGCCTGGGACAACTGTCTCCTTTGCCACCCCCTTCTCGGCTTTCCTGCTGGGGCATCCCAGAGATGGGAGTTACAGTAGCTTTACTTTGGACAGGAGGAGTTCGAAATGGTCCACTCACTAGAGGCAGGAAAGAGGACAGGGAGGAGGAAGGCAAAGGGGTCTGTTGTCCTGGGCCCAGGGAGAAGGGGAAGGGGGGACAGAACAGGTCTCCTCATTACACTGTTTGTAAAGGATTGGGTGCGGGGGGCTTTTATATGACTTTGTCTTGGGCCTAGCCAAAAGCTGTCTGTCAGCGGCCCTGGGCAGAGGTGCAATGCGTTTTCCATGGCTGGATTCAATAACCCTGTGTCTGTCATGGCCAAGGTCTACTAAGGAAGGTTTTTTTCTTCTTTCGTTCTTTTCTGCTAGATGCTCTTCAGAGAGGATGGAGAGAGAGAGCGGTGAATAAAAATGTGGGTCAAACTGCACGGGCAACAGGTACGGTAGAGGCCGAGGGGGACAGTCGGACATGGACAGTAATTGCATTTTGAATGACAGGTGCCCGGAATAGCATGGGTAATATGACCTAGGTTACGTGCCGGGATAAAGGTGCATTAAAAACACCCCAATTTAGAACCGGAGATGAAGTGCTGTGAACTAGAAGTACTGTGACGAATGTAATTGCGACACTAGTGGTATGATAACTACTGTATGTATAGTACGTATTTAGTAGAGAGAGTAGAGTAGAGTATCATGTATTGATCCCAGGGGGAAATTAAGGTGTCAAGTAGCATACACACATACATAAATAAAGGCATTGCCCACGAGACATTACACACTTACTTACACATAAAATAACCATATATAGCTCACTGTTACATACATTTAGCCAAGGTCTCTCTCTCTCTCTCTCTCTCTCTCTCTCTCTCTCTCTCTCTCTCTCTCTCTCACTCACTCACACACACACACACCAAAATATAAAGTGTCCACAGTGTCACATAGATGCACACATAAGATGCATACATACTGTACACATACATACACCTTTACACACACATAAACTCAAGTGTTTGTGTAAGTATACACATAGGCAACCTACTGCGTTGCTAACTGGTTAATAAGGCTTTTCAGAAGAAGGGTCATGATCTGGTGTTGTATGCATGAGATGTATTTCTGTCTCCAAGTTTCTTGGCTATAAGGAGTATAGGTACAGTAGTACCGGTAGCCTATGTGTAGTACCATAATACCTTATTGCTTAGCCACTTTGCACAGAGTCTATGTTATAACCTTACTGTCACCAAAATTGTAATGGCTTATGTCGTAATCTGTTACTGAAGGTTCTCAGTACTGTCATAGCATTGTTGTTATGATGTAGTTGAGTATTTTCAGCAAATAGTGAATAGGCCTGCGGGCGACCCCATCTGCAGTAAGAGGCTACCTACTGACCTTACTGACTAACTTACCTTTATAACTTACTGCTTTTTTGAATCTGTGAGTTGTTTCCACACTGTATCTGTACTTGTTGTGTATAGTGGCAATAAAGAATCCCTACTTCTATTCCGACAAGTCCTCTTACCCCACTCTTTACTAGGCCTGATCTTTTCATACCAGTCTGAAAGTATGGTGCTACTATAACCTACATAGGCTAAATGCTGTACAAATATCAGGGAGAGGCCTCATTTAAAGGTTTCAGGTCTAGACGGTTCACACTTTTAAGGGGGGCTGTAGGCCTACTATAAATCATATTCATTGCCACTACGGTCGGTTGCGTTTACTTAGGTTCACTTTTGGAACTGGATTTGGACAGTGTTATGATTACATTACTGACGAAATATGCAACATAGTGCTGCTACGAAGCCTTCCATCGTTTTACAAATTGGTCACAGCGAATCCCAAAAGATTTCACAGGCTATTATATATTAACACAACATTGGCAGTTCAGTAGTTCAAAAAATACTGATGGATTCACAGATGAACGTTGATTTTCTCAATTACATTTAGGCCGAGGTCATAAAACATTAAGCGGATGTTTACAGCGCAATGATTTGATTTTGATAAGAAAACCAAAACACCTTCTCATAAGTACAAATGAAGGACCATTCAAATAATTGGTTGTTGCAGTCACCACTAATAACTTCAGCAACACCCAAGCTCACAGCATAACACCAACCATTTCACAGCACAAACCGCATCGAAGAATAGAGTGAGAGCAGTCCTTGCCAGGTCGCTCTACTTGGAGGGCTGCTTTGGTTGTCAGAGAAGAACTGAGAGCCAGAAAAAAACGGGTATAAGCAGTATTACTTGTGATGACTGCTGTCAAGGTGTCTCATTCGATTACAGTCACTGCTACATGCAGTGGACCAAGAAGAGCAGACCCCTTTCTATCTTGCTCTTCATTTCTGGACAAATTATTTCCTTACCTTATTTTGCTCCCCAATTCTGCTTGGTTTCCAACAGGGTCAATTGCTGTAGTCACTGCGGACAGATGATCAGTTTTCAGTAATAAAACCACAGATGATGTATGTTAGACAACATAACAGACTTCCTTCTCTGCCCCCACTGTCACTCATGCATATAAAGTCATGTACAGTAATATATTACGTGTGACTCACTGCTCCGTGACACTCATCAGCAGTCAGTGTTCAACATAAATATTGGAGAAAAAAAATCAATGGGTTCCCATAATAATGTTTCCAACTTTCAACCACAGATTAATATACAAGGACCACAGTTTGTGCAGGCATCCAGTGCTTCATCCATTTAACCAGCGCCAAGATTAAATTCAGTGGAAACCCCACAACATTTTGCCAGAGGTTAATTGCGACTAACTTCAAAATATACAACTCTAGCTACTGTTTGACGTCCTGTACAAGGCGGTTTAGCAGCTAGCTAAAAAGACACCTTAGTTGTGTTACCATGGCCGATATTTCTATTTATCCTGCTAGACAGCCATACAAATAGATGAAGTACAACAACATGACATTTTCTGTACTTCAATTACTTTGCGAGGCTGGGCCACGTGGGTTAAAAGGCAACAAACCATAACTTTTCCTGACATTTCCTTCCCCCACAGTGACCGTTGATGGATTCCCCCTGACAAAGCATTCATTATCACAGAGAACAGAGTGCACTAAAATTTCACTCCTCTCCTTCTTCCCCCTCCTCTCCTCTCCTCTTCTTTCTCTACTCGTCTCTCTCTTCTCCATCCTCTCTTCCCTTCATCCCCGAGTCTTCCTGCTGAAATCGAGATGAACCCTGGTGTAAAGTGCAGCGGAGCTCATTCTGCTGAGCAAAATGTTTTGATGTGAGCAGCGAATGAATGGATACTCCAAAACTCAATCCCGCTACATATAGCTTAGCTGTGACGGCAACATTACTCACTGCCGCTGGGGAAGCATATCAAATGGAGGCAACTGCTTACTGTCGGTACACGGCACATATATACACTGTATATAGTAACAGAGGTGCCCTTGTTGAAATGGCCTACATGGTGCTGCGGCGAATTTCAGATTGCATTCCCAGTTTCTCATTTGTCCTCACTTATGGAGGGCTGGACCCTATCTAATACTGAGATGTGGCGGGCCGAGAGAGGCCACGGGTGTCGTCCAGTTGCACATTCTCCAGAGTGGGAATTGGACATTTGCAAAATAGCAAATCATGGATGTATTAGGT
>NC_085878.1:32472999-32487999 GCF_034702125.1 Engraulis encrasicolus
TTTTTCGTTTTCGTGTAAGAGGGGATGAAGAGATGGAGGGATGATGAAAGGAAGGAGGGAGGGAGGGATGAAGGGAGGAATGAGAGGAGGGGAGAGGACGGAGGGGAGCGAGGGCGCTCAGAACATGAAAGGGGCCACTAAATGGGTCACAGTAATTAGAGTAAAGAGGACAACGCCACACCATCACAGAGCGCCTTTTCACACCCTTCCCCTCGTACGTCGCCCTCTCTCTCTCTCTCTCTCTCTCTCTCTCTCTCGCTCACTCTCTCGTTCACTCACTTGCTCCCTTTAAACTCGCCCTGTCACAGGGGTGGATTAGCGACAGAGATGACAAAGAAAAAAGAAAAAAAAAGAAACCTAGCCGTGCCCTATGGATATGCCCACTTGCACGCTGGAATAAAATAGACACCTCCCAAGCAGCAGAACTGACAAGCAGAACCTCATTAACATGTGGGACCCGGAGCCCAGAGGGGGCGGGAGCGCTCAAGTCCTTTCAGAGGACAAGGGACAGAGAGAGAGAGAGAGAGAGAGAGAGAGAGAGAGAGAGAGAGAGAGAGAGAGAGAGAGAGAGAGAGAGAGAGAGAGAGAGAGAGAGAGAGAGAGATAGCACAGAGTGTTAGCACAGATTATCATGGACGCTGTTCCTCAAGCCTGATAAAAAAAGGCCCTATTTATCACACTGGTGAGAAAACCTGAGAATTGAACCCCATGCACCTTGTAAATAGTAAAGTGTCTTGATCAATCAGCATGTGATCATAGGTGTGTCTCACTCTTGGGACCTTCAGCCTTGAGGCTTGACTGAGACTGGTATGCTGACAGATTTTGCAGCATGTAAATCACATTTTCCATTTCATTTAAATTCCATTACATAAGCAATACTTACTGTAAGAAGGTTTAGTCAACTTAAATATAATAATAAATGATGGTTAATCAGATACGAAGAAGGCTCTGAGATGTGCTGAGCAAAGACATTTGTGTCAAAGAACTCACATGAGCTGCAAGGGAGAATATACTTCATTCAGCCGTATATCCAGAAACATACAGCTCACTAAAATATGTTGTACCCATAATACTAAGACATCCAGCAGTGTTCTTCATTTGATTTTACTGTCCTGTGGTGCGTTTCTCAAAAGCATAGTTGTTAGCCAGTTAGCAACTTGGTTAGTCGTAAATTGGAAATTGCATGGCAAACAACTAAGTAGCTAACATAGTTAGGAAAAGAGCATCTGAGTATTGTTCTTTATGTAGGCAATGGTCCTTTTTCACATGACATTGTCTTGTCGGCTGGCAGTTTTATCCACTTGCTCTGATTTTGCACTCTCAATGACACGGTTTAGGAGAACATATTGTCACTCGGAATTCTTTGGTATGCTCCCTAAATAACGCTATATTGTGTAGCAAAGCAGTAGTCACTGCTGACAGGGCGAGGTTTCGGAATCAGAGGCAGCCTCTGATTGTTTGGAAGCTGCTGTCACTCAAACGTTGCGCTCACATGTGATTGGAGTGATACAACATAACTTAATTTACAAAGCATACAGATTCTGATGTAGTCACATCACGATATGTTCACCCAAAACTGAGTCGGTAGGAGTACACAAAAACCAGACACCACTACAACATCCAGCCGACTAGAAAACAGGTCCTTGCCACGCACTATACTGGTCCAATGATATTTCCAATGTTCAACAGCCAGATAGCATTTTGGTAGCATCCTGTCTGCACACACAGCTGGCTATTTGAACATTGAAAACATAGCCCAGCAGTAAGGCAATCGGAAGTTCACCCAACACGCCCACTTAAGCTAGCCTGGGTGAAAGTCCGTCAAACAGTCTGGCGAAAGCTAAGAGGAATCCGTATGGAGGGTGGGAGATGGTCTGAGCTTACTCTGCCATTTAAATTAATTGGAGTTCCGAATTTAAATTAAAATTCAAATTGTGCTTTATTAGCATGACTGATACTATATAGGCCTGCTGTACTATATACGGACTCTGCAGGTGAGTTCTGCGTCACCACACTCAACTGTTTGCTGATTGGCTAAACAGTGCGCGAACCGAGCTAGGAGGGTTTCGCCAGACTATGTACGGAGCCAAAATATTTGGGTGGAAGTACATAAGATGCCATTGCTAGGCTACCCTTGAGTACCTACCCCCCAAACTATCTGTGCATGCCACTGTCGTTGGCCAATGAAAAGCAAACTGACGTTCACCAGGGTGGCCTGAGACAGCCGCGTCAACCATCAGGCCCTGGGTATACAGGCCTTTGTAAGGCTCAGCATGGCCTCTCACCCGCCAGTAACCCGTGGCGACGTCCAGCTGCGAAAATGCTGCAAAACGTGCAAAAAACATTGCTGTTTAAGTGCCTTGCCTATGAGGGTCTGTCTGAGCCATATTTTCCCTCCGTGAAGCGAGGCGAGGCAAGGCGAGAGCGAGGAGAACTGAGGACTCCTGAAGCAGGACTCCAAAAAGCTGCATGTGCGCAGTTACACGTCTCTAATCCTCTAATTACTGGCCCATCAGCGCCTAGTAAAACCATAATTGGAAACAGCTGCCTGTTTGTTTTCCCCCCTTTCTCCCTTCGCACAATCTGTGGCATGACCAATCCGACATTCGCTAACACACATCCCTGGGCTTGCTGCGATGGAGGGCTTTTTTTTTTCTTTTTTCAGGGGTTGAATGGGGGGTGGTGGTGGTGGTGGGGGTGATGGGGCCGAGGAGGAGAGAGAGGGAAGAGGGAAATCCGGTCCAAATTACACTCTAATTCCGACTTGCATGCCAAGGAGAGGCTACAGAAAGAATGGCAACGTCAACAGGACGTGAGTGTGAGTGACAGACGCCAGTTTCACAGACAAACAGTCTGACAGACCGATAGATGGACGAGCAGACAGACTGGTTCACTGACGGATGGACAGACAAATACAAAGTGATGTGCACATGCGTGTGTATGGATGCATGTGCGTCTGTGTCTGTGTCTGTGTCTGTGTGTGTGTCTGTGTGTGTGTGTGTGTGTGTGTGTGTGTGTGTGTGTGTGTGTGTGTGTGTGTGTGTGTGTGTGCGTGTGTGTGTGTGTGTGTGTGTGTGACAGAGAGAGAGAGAGAGAGAGAGAGAGAGAGAGAGAGAGAGAGAGAGAGAGAGAGAGAGAGAGAGAGAGAGAGAGAGAAGGATGGGGTAGGGGGGCTACCATGAGGGGGATGGATGGAGGAGGGGGACAGATAGACAGAGAGCGAAGAGAAAGCCCAGAATCCTATCTGTGTGCTGTGCAGTGTGTGTTTTGTTGAAAAGGGCCGGTGTGTTTTTGTGTGTGCTTTGTGTGTGCTTGTGCGTGTGCGCGCGCATGTGTGTATGTGTGTGAGTGTGTGTGCGTGTGAGTATGCGTGTGTTTTGTGTGTGTGTGTGCTTGCTCGCCGCCTTTCACAGTCTGCTGCTTCATTCGGTCCTAATGACTCACGAGCCCTCCCTCTCATTCGTAAAAGATGAGAACTGACATGATGGAGCAAATGACTTTAGTTCAGGCCAGCAGAATGGAAATGCATTATGCTCCAAAATAAATCACAAATTTTGCTCGCAAGGAAAGACATTTTCTGTAATGTGTTTTTCTTTTCTGTTCTCTTTTCCCCTCCTCCTCCTCCTCCTCCTCAAGATATTGGTATTCATTATATTGTTGTTTTTTTTGTTTCCCTTCATAATGAATAAATACTAACAGCAGCTGGAGGTGCATCAAAATCTCTTTCTTTCCCCACCCTGTTCCATTTGCAAAAGGCTACACAATGTTTTCTTTTTTCTTTCAAATTAGACATTTTTGTGATATTTAAGTGATGCTGCAGTAAATATCTTCCCCAAACGACCCCGGCAACAGAAGAACTACTTTTGGGTATATACGGCCTGTATCACATTTCCCGCATCGGCACAGATTATGATGTTCTGTCCTCAGATATAGCTCTCTGCTTTCTGTGTGAGTACACCTTATCCAGCTCTTGCCCCAGGCTTCCTATTTGAAGTCAGCAACACTGGACAATTTAATGGGTTTTTGGACTGTCAATCCCCTGGAGTCAACACACTACAGGGATAGGCAGGTAGGTATTTGAATGTGGTGCTTGGCGCTCTCTTTTCACCCCCTTCTCTTCTCTTCTCTTCTTTTTCGTGCCTCAGCCCCTCAGCCTCATACATCTCCCCGTCAATAGAAATGATGGTTTTTATATGTATCTCTGGTGCAGAGTGGCAGCAGATGTTTCGCATTCTCTACTCAGCCTCGGGAATCCGGAGGGAAATCAGGGAGAACTACACACTATAAAATTAAACCACTGACACTTCAGCAGCCCTTTCTGAAAGCAAATGGACCAGCAGCATAGTGAGAGTGCGAGTGAGCAGGGCCGGATTAACGCGCAGGCTCAACATGGCTGCAGCCTAGGGGCCCCCCACCTGCCAGGGGGGGCCCTGATTAGCCAAAAGTGAAAAATTGCAGAATTGTGACAGGATGCTATATTGCAAAAATATATAAAAATCAAGTGTTGTATGGAGTACACTTGGTGATCCTTAATTCCTAGCTCATAATTATGACACTGTCTATGTAAAGTTGCCTTCCAGGGGGGTCCTCGCAGCAACCTGTAGCCCAGGGGCCCCGGGCCGTCTTAATCCGTCCCTGCGATCGAGGCTGGGCAAGCTGCAGTGAATTCATCACCACTCATTTTAGAGCTTCCCATCTGTGCTAACTTTCATTAGTACTGGCGGGGATCAACACTGCAGTTTGGAATGGATAAACACAGACCTCTCTCCTTCCCTCCCTCTCTCTCTCTCTCTCTCTCTCTCTCTCTCTCTCTCTCTTTTCTCTCCCTCCACTCCACTTGGCCTTTTGTATATAATATCATACGGTCACCCACGCGCAAGATTGCAGAAATCCCCATATGCTCCTACTGGCAGCTCTGATGTTGAATAAACACAGGAGATTAGTATTTACATTACCGACTGCCCTGATTAGTTTACTTTCATGCTGATAGGATTGGATTTAGCATCGGCACTTACAGTGCAAATATTTCGGGTGTCATTCGACACTGGCGCAGACCGTGCGCACACACACACACACACACACACACACACACACACACACAAACACACACACACACACACACACACCAAAAAAACGTGCTTTTATGGGGCTCTGCAGCAGTTTCCCTAATGCAAGCCTACAGCGCTCTCAGTTTTTTGGGATTTTGCACAGGGAACAGCAACGTGGTCACTCTGCATTTTTCACTCTGTCAAGTTGCTATGCATTTTTCATGGCCTCAGATCTGCTCAGTGTCTAGGTGCAGAGAGAGAGAGAGACAGACAGAGACAGACAGACGGACGGACGGACGGACGGACAGAGAGACAGACAGAGAGACAGACAGGCACATAGGCAGTCAGTCAGGCAGGCAGGCAGACAGACAGACAGAGAGGCTTCTGTGATTTTGATATGAGTCTCGCCTCGCCTCTACCCGACCACTCCATACATGAGTAGAGAGCCCTCCAAAAGCCCAGGCAAGAGGGGCTGCTGCCGGTGGTAGTGTCCATGTATTTGTCCTGTGCACAGCGGTGGAACAAAGCCTTTTTAATTACCCCTTTAATTGGCCCTTTAGCCATATGTATTAGCATTTTAATGATTGGTGTGTAATTAGGTGCAAATGACTGTGAGAGCTGCAGGCAATTCTCTCCCTCCCTCCCCGGGTGCCCCTCTCTCCTCTGCCCCCAGTGCCCGCCTCTGCCTCTGCCTAATGCCCACTGCTACGGTAGGTACTCCAGAGATGTGATCAACAGGAAGGCAGTGCCACTGCACCTGTGAGGGGCTCGGATCAGGGTCAGATCATGAGGGAGGGGAGGGCGACTAAGAACAGAGCAAGTTGGGGGGGAAAAATAGCAAGTTGCATCTCTGAGGGAAATATTTTTAGTTCTACCATGTGTCTGTAGAGGGTCTGCATTGGTATTTACTGTACCTTGAAAAAGGCTGGTGGAAGGTCTGAGTTATTGAGCACTTCACTGAAGGGCACCTAAAAATCTAATCCAAGCCCATAGGCACAGAGGCATTACTGCCTTGCAAAGCAAAAAGGAAGTACCTGCATTGTTGTTGAATGCGAGTTACTGGTTTTAATGACATATCAACATATTAAGTTACATAAAATAATCAATCTGCAAAAATGTGGTTACATACAATAACAAAAGAATCTACAAAAAAAACCACTTAGACTGGACTAAGATCATTTTAAATAATTTTAATCCTGCCTTTTTCATTTTAATTTTAATGCTAAATGGTTAAAAAAAAAACTACGGGTCAAGAGTAGGCTAATGTATCACTATTGCACTAAATTTCAAATTCTCTCTGAAGAGAGTTTGAACATGTAAACACATTCCACCAAAGGCTATTTTTAGAAGAGGTAATATTGTGTGTATTTGGCAGGATCTGAGTATCAAAACACTTCACACTGAAAGTTCAATGAGTCAAATCATTTTTTTTTCTATCTAAATGAATTTTAAATTGATATTGAGCTGATGGCTCAGTTGAAAAACAATAGGCAATTCTAACTTGACAAAGAGATTAATTTGTTTTGCTTTGTAACAGCGATGCAGCATCAGGTGATTGTAAACAGAAACAGACTGGTTATTTTCTTTCCTGGCCTCCCTCCAGATCCAGACCAAAACTGTATCATCTCACTGAGTTTCCACTCTGTTTCTGATTAGCGATATGAGTGTGAATTCCAATTAGTTAGCCTCATTGGCAAATCACCAGTCCGGACGAATTGCACTCATAGTGTGTTTTTTTTGTGGGGGGGGGGGGGTAAAAAAGTTGATGCTTAACATCTCAGACACTTTTTGTTATCCAGACCATAGTTATATCTCTGACATGCTCTCTTTTCATGCCCCTGCTCGAGCTCTCAGGTCCACTGATGCCAAGCTGCTAAGGACCCCCACCCCCCCGCAAAAGAAGATCGGCGACGCCGCGTTTGCCTGCTATGCGCCCAAGAGATGGAACGCCCTCCCCATCGAGATCCGATCAGCCACCTCCGTCGACTCCTTCAAGAAGCAGCTGAAGACCCACCTCTTCATCCTTGCCAACTCCTAGCAGCCAAGGCGTCATAGTGTCCCAGCTGCCGCAGCGCCCTTACTACTCACAACCAGCCCTGGCAGGGGGCTCCCCTAGGTGGCCGCTGGTCTCTGCCTGAGGTTTCTTCCTGACTATAGGGGTTTTTTTCTCAGACCTCACTGAGCTTTTTTTTCCCCCTTACAAACTATGAATCAAGCGAAAGGGAGTTTTTCCTCACCCCTGATGCCACCAGGGGCCGCACCTGAGCGCCCAATCTCTGTGTGACTATCTATGACTTATGATATGCCCAGCCACTATGGACCTTACGCATCTAAGAATCCTGGTCCTAACCTACGTTGACCTTATGTCTCTACAATCTCTGTCTATCTCTTCTTCCTCTGCCTTCCTGCTATTTCTGCCTCTCCTCTATACCTCTCCTTTTAAATCCATCTCTAACAATGTTTTTTTCCCATTTGTTAAGCACTTTGAGTTACATGTCTTGTATGACACAGTGCTATACAAATACAATTATTATTATTATTATTATTATTATTATTATTATTATTATTATTATTATTATTATTATCCCCTGTCAGCCTAGGTATTCTAGATACCCACAGGTTTGGCTACACAGTCTCACCCCAAGTAGTCAATATCTGAGTACCTTTGACCAGACTGCAATTTTTGACGTCTTGGGTATTCCTTCCACGTCATATTTTGACTATGTCCTCAAAGGCGCCCCCTTGTGGCAGCATAACGTCATTGAGGTTAGGTTTAGGAATAGGTTTAGGGTTAGGCCACATAGTCAAAATGTGACGTGGAAGGAATACCCAAGACGTCAACAATTGCAGTCTGGTCCAAGGTAGTCAGAAATTGACTCCTCGGGGTGAGACTGCGTTGGGTTTGGAGACAATAATAATAACAGCCCTTTCATGCAGAGGTTTCATTATAAGCTCATAGTTACCAAAATGGTCATTCTTATGTCTTATCAATGTAATGTCATCAATGTTGTTGTGATGTAGTACGTAGTTGTTTATTTTTTCAGCAAACAGTAAGTCAGCTCCCCATGTGATCCCAACTACACCAAAGGGCTTGGCCTACATGCAGTGGCATGCACAGACATTTTGGGAGGCAGGTGCTGAAGGGGAGGGCTGGGGTGGGGGTGCAGGTGCAACTTCCAGCTGCCTTGCTAGGCTATATAACCCCCATACTCAAATAGCGGCTCGCGAGCCATTTGTGGCTCGCGGGGCATCTTTTTTTGGCTCTCGAATAATTTTGAAAAATTAAAAAAAAAATATATATATTTTTTTTTTTTTTGGTCCGATCGCGCTGTCGGCTCTTATTTTGAAATCGCGCCACAGACGCAATGAAGAAGCGTGCCGTGCCCCGCCCCCCCAGGCAGTTTCTCCCTCTTTGTGTCAGTCACTGCAGGCTCCGGACAGAAGCAAAGAGGCTTGAGACAAGAGGGCTTACTCACGTCATAACAGCGTAGTAGGAAATGATGGTGAGGGGAGTACGGAAATGTTATTCACTGTGGAACAGGTCATAGGACAGCGTGAATGTCTGTCAGCTGTCCTTAATTACCCCCAGCAATTACTGCTGACCAACAGCTGCCTTTATTTGGCCACAAATTATCCATCATGGTGTCGCCCCCACTGACCATGTGCAAGGGAGTACGAAAATGGCATCCATCGCACCCACTGACCAATGACCATGCGCAAGGGAGTTAATTTTCCATCCACTCGTGTCCTCAGGCAACGCCCCCGTACTACACCGTGGCCAATGCATTCCCCGCCAAGAGATTGTTCTTTCTCTTGAGTTTCTTTGGACAGAAGTACCTAAGACGCTGGCATTAGAGGTTGTGAGGTAGACTACAAGGGAAGGACTGTATCAGAGCCTGTAAATAAATTATTCACAAAGTTCTCTATGCATCGTTTTTGAAAGTAATGGTCCACATTTGATTGCAAACAGTGTGTTAGGACTTCGAATTGGTTTAGCAGTAGCTGTAGCTAGTTGCTAACACAAATGAAGGCAAACTGTGTTTGAACTCTGCTGGCAGCTAACTATAAGGTAGCCTATTAAAAACGAATTGCTTAATAAACTTTTCACACTTTTAAACAGTCCCCAAATAGTTTGTTTGGAATGCAAAGACCCTCATAAGACTGCAAACAAAGTTATGAGCAACTTGACAATTTATTATTGGCTTTTGCATTTAATCAACATGGCATCAAATGTGCCATTTTCTTGTTGACAAAACCTGGTGTTCTCCTATCTATGTGTCCTCTTTGTTGGGTCCATTATTGCCTCTGATTCTCATTATGCATGTGAGAGCTGCATAAACAAAGTCATAATAAGCAACATGTGTTTGAAAAGTGTTATCTTCAGGCTTATTGGTATTCTCACTAAGAAATAAATCTTTATGAACGTAGTCTGCAAATATAGGCTAACAGATAATCTTATGTCATTTAAAAAAATACTGAAGGGTGGGTGGCAATGAGAGCAAGGGAGGCACCTCACCCCACAATGCAGGCCCTTTATGAGAGAAATGAAGAATTCAGATGCAAAACCCCCTAACTCCATTTCTGAAGACCTGCACTTCTATATTTTTAGAGAACCCCGTTGTTGGTTTGGTTTACATTCATGTACTTGATAATACATATAAATAGTTATATTACATAAATAAAATAAAAAACTAAGTAATTTTGATAGCTTTGTATTAAATAAAAATGAATTAAGATTATTTTCTGAAAAGGCACTTAGGGGGTTTTGCATCTGAACTCTTCAAATGTTCTCCCATCCTGTCACTAAACTAAATATCTGCTGTGGGTGTGAGTGCGTGTGTATTGTGCTTACAAAGGACTTATCATGTTTTATTTTATTTATATATTTATTTTATTTTATTTTTTGGGGGTGGGGGGTGGGGGGGTCGTGTCGGCCCGGCCCGGCACGGCTCTTTATTGGGAGGAATTTTGAAAAACTGGCCCTCGGGGACTTTTAATTGAGTACCCCTGCTATAGAGGCTGTATTGGGGCATTATTGTCACATGCTTTTGATCATGAAGCATTTGTAGATGATCATGTCAACATAGACCACAGTACAATGTACCAACTCCCACTGTCATTGTGACCAGGGCCGTCATTAGGCCTATTTTAGGGGGGCTTTAGCCCCCCCTATATTACTATTAGCCCCCCCCTGAAACGATTTGCAAAAAAAAAAAAAAAAAAAAAATTCCAAAAACAAATGCAGTAAAGCACTGAATACGAACCATCAAGAAGGCAAGGGAATCTGAATACAAGTTCATGGTTGCTTATTTATTGTTTAAAGCCACTTTTATCCTACTGCACAGCAATAAAAGCAGGGTGCACAGCAATGTGTTATGGGGGGGGGGGGGGGCAGGTAGAGGATTTTGCTTTGTGACTAAAAACACCTCAGGAAAAGTGTAATTACTTACACGGATGAAATGTTCAGACCCAAAGTACCAATTTTTACTCACAATTCCCTTGTAATAAATCAATTTGACATTGTCTTGAAATTATAGTTGAGCTTTAATATTTGTCTTAGCAGTTTGAAAACACACATGAACTGATTAAAATAGCTACTAATGGAGTAAAAATGACCAAATATCTGCCGGGGATGCATAGTTTTCCAAGTAAGGAACCTGTTTGAATGAATCGCTTCCTGACCACTGCTTCTCCTGGAGATGCGCAGTTAGTAACTCCTTAAAGTTCCTAGTCCTTGTGTAAATTATGCTCTCTGTATTTTTATCTAATCATTTCAACTTCCGTACATAATATTCATCAGTTGAAACATTTTTAAATGTTTTGTTTAGCATACATATAAGGAATGTTCGGTAACACTTTATTTTAGGGTACATCTATTAGCACTAATACATGCAAAGTCCCTGTATAACTTATAAGGCATGTACAAAGCAAAATCAAACATTTGTTAGGCATGTATTCGCAAATGTCTTGTTCTTGCACAATAAGGGATTTATTACCATTTTAACCTTAGTAAGGACCTAGTACGCCTTAGCGTTTGCTTAGTACATGCCTTACAAGTTACTTATACAGGCATTAACATTGTAAGTTATGTATTAGTGCTAATAGATGTATCCCTAAAATAAAGTGTTACCGAATGTTCATTAAAATGTGAATTTAAAACAAATCACTGTAACTAGTGTTTAAAAATCGGTATGGTGCTCTTAAATTAATTGTTCAAGAAGACATGTTTGCACACCTCTGTAGGTGGGCAGGTGTGTAGGGTATTATCTCAGTGGGGTTGTCATTCAAGTTAAAAGAAATCCTGAACACTGTCCATTCCACCAAAAAACTTTAATACAACATGAAGAAGGTCGGATGACTGAAACAATGTATTAATGTTTGTTGGTGGAATGGACAGTGTGCGGGATTTCTTTGCTCTTAAAATAATGAATTCATAGACAAAACCTTAGCAGGTGAGCTGAAAACATTTCGGTGCGCGCTATGCGCGCGCAATTTCTTCCTCTGGGGCTAAGCCCCCCCTGTCTCTCAAACCTAGTGACAAGCCTGATTGTGACACAGCACTCTACAGCACACAAGTGTAGCCGGGCAATTGGGCAGGTGCTTGAGCACCACCTTGTCCCTATCTGTATACGCCTATGCCTACATACATGTTTAAATTTACCCAAGGACAATAAAAACAAATAAAGAGTCATACAGGAAAAAACCAGGTCAGAAGTGTACGTACACCTGTATACATGGATGGCGACGGCGTCCTTTGATTGTATTTCATTCAATGGGTTTGAAGTCTGCGATTGATCTGCAATGATTCTTCCGCCCTAAATGTCCACATTCGTTCCTTAACAACTCTGAGAACCAGTGCTGATAGGACTGCCAATCAAAAGAATTCTGAAAGAATTCTAACAGTTAATCAAATCAACTGACAATGCTCATTGGGCATTTAAACAATTTAAGTAGCTCTCTGAAATAAAGGGTCAGCCCAAAAAAAATATTTGGCTTGTTTGAAACAGACTGGAAACTACCATTTGCCCAAATTAGAGTAGACTAGGCAAGCATTGACAGGGAGATGCATTGGCTAATAGACATGAGTGGGAATTGCCGATTTTCTTCCGGTGTCCGGGTCTAGTCCTGTCTCACCACCTGCCGTTGCTTCACTTCAGAATAGAACATACGGTATCCCCTCTATTCAGTATCAATGGACACGACAGATTCATACTGGATGTACAGTGTGTTCAGTTCCAGCTACCCTGTTACAACCCAAAACGTAATAACTGCCAATAACGTAATAACTGCCAATAACGTAATAATTTGGGCCCATTTGAAACGTAATAAAGCCAGTAACGTAATAACTTGCCAATAACGTAATAAAACTTCCCTACCCATAACGTAATAACATTTTGCCTATAACGTAATAAGGCATTACGTTATTGACAAGTTATTACGTTATTGGTCTTACACTAAAAAAAAAGGTTTGATAATGTAATAACGATGCCAATAATGTAATAACCTGCCAGTAACGTAATCATTTCGGCCCATTTGAAACATAATAAAGCCAATAATGCAATAAGTTGCCAATAACGTAATAATATTTCTTTACCAATAATGTAATAACATTCTGCCAATAATGTAATGAGGTATTTTGCAGGTCATTAGGCAGCGCTATTGGCCCGCCTTCCAATAACTTAAAACAGCTTTGATAACTGTGTTTTACTTTTTAAATTTTTACATTCATCTTAGAAAATGACTAAATATTTTTGTATTAGTTCTATGAATATTTCCTCTTTAAGAGAGGGTTGACCAAATATGCTGTCCTTCCTATGCATGAAATCAAATTCTCTTACTACTAATATTTTAGCTATTATAATAATGACAAACACATGCAGTATGCTCAATTTTAATTCCTTCAATGCAAAGTTTTGAACTGCAAATTTCAAACATGAACTACACAAACAGTGAAATGAAATGTCCCTTTTGTTTGTAATATGTAAATATATATATATATATATATATATATATATATATATATATATATATATATATATATATATTTTTAAATCCAGCAGCCTTATACAGCTTCACGAGGCTTATTGATATGTCACCTCCACTGTCGCCTTCAAGTCCTAGGCTCTCCGCAAGAGCATCTCTTATGCTTGGATGAAACATGGTGCACAGCTGACGGAACGGGTGTGACACCCTATTAAATGTCCCAAGCATGGCCATAGCTTGTTCAAGGACAGAGAAAGGTTCACCATCAGGGATAGTGGAAGGGTCAACATCAGCACCAAAAACATGAGGCAGCTGACCACGGTGGCACAGTCTGTGCCTATGAGGACTCAAGAGTCCATGTAGCGTCTTTGTTTCTTCTTTATAGCTCTATTTTTATATTCAAGGAAATTTGTAAAATAGCTCCTGCTGGAAAACAGACCACTTAATTCTTATATCAAAATGTGTGAAAGGTGTATCATAAAAAATACTGGTATGATGACATTAAGATTTGCAATAGGTGTATAAAAAGCCAACATTCATGACTAAAAACATATGTCGTTTAAATCGCTGCAGACCATCATGATATCAAGTATCCTTATTTTTCCTATCGTGCAGCTCTACTTCAAACTTTTTTAAAGATAGTTAGCATAGTACAGTAATCATGTAAGCTAACCTGCTTCAGTTTAGAAACAATATACAAATATAAGCTTATAGTCAATTATATCATTTTAGCATAATAAGCAATGTTACCATAATTAGTTTAATATCATTGTTAAATTACATTGTCACAGTCCCTAGATTCTACCAGGGCATAAGGACAACATTAGCTAATTAAAACTAAATTAAAATTTAGTTAGTTAACTAAAGTTAAAGTGATACTGTCATATTTTGGAAATAAGCTCATATTACACATCCCCTTGAGGCAAATTATTGAGTTTTACCTTTCTCTTGTACTTTCAGCCGTTCTCTGAGTACGGCAGTGCAAATTTTACCTCCACGCTAGCAGTTAACATTGACTCCTATGAGACCATTTAGCCGCCAGCTGGTCTCATAGGACTCAATGTAAACTGCTTATTTCCAAAAATGGGACAGTATCACTTTAACTGATTATTAGGCTAAATATAATATATATATAATATTGTAAACACAATTACCATTGCTACTATTGCTGAAAAGTATTTGCCTTGCTACCATTCTATACAAAATGGAAGAAAAGAAGCTTTGAACTTCTTCAGCTGTCCTCTTCTGCCTCTCTCATGCCCAGTCTGGCTGGGTTGGTTCATTGTTTTTTATTAGGTTATTGGCAATTTATTACATTATTGGCTTTATTACGTTTCAAATGGGCCCAAATTATTACGTTACTGGCAGGTTACTACGTTATTGGCATCGTTATTACATTATCAAATTTTTTTTTAGTGTAAGGCCAATAACGTAATAACCTGCCAATAACGTAATACCTTATATGGGTATCGTTATGGGTAGGTAAGTGTTATTACGTTATTGGCAAGTTATTACGTTATTGGCTTTATTACGTTTCAAATGGGCCCAAATTATTACATTATTGGCAGTTATTACGTTTTGGGTTGTAACATACCCTCACAGTACTGTATATTGGTGCATGAGTACAGTTTTTGGGTCTGAGAGGGGATCTTTTACTGAATAAACAGGCAGAGCAGAGATGCAAAAATCTCTTGCTCTGCCGTGTGATTGACTGAGGCGTGATGTGAGAGCTTGGGGCCAGATTTTCATGGTCTTGATGTCTGGGTGCTCCACAGTGGTTGGGTGCTGATAACAAGCTGTCATGCCGCACTACCATCATTTGCCACAGTGCCAGTGCCTCTCTCTCAGTGCCTTCCATTATCCCTGGTGCTCCCAAAACAGGGAAGCTGTCAGGCGGGGTGGGGCCGGAGGGGGGGATAACCAGGTCAGTTGACCTGGAGACCAGAGAGGGAAACAGGGGGGCCCGTAT
>NC_085878.1:32490499-32525499 GCF_034702125.1 Engraulis encrasicolus
AACATAATAGGGAACTGTGACCCGTTGTCTGTATTTCACTCTAGTGAATAGCAATCATACAAAGAATACAGAAAGTGCATTATATTTAGGCCTACTCATATATATTAAATATATATCAATACATGTATTATCTACTGTAGCGCGTAAGGATTTAATGTAAGTAATCAAGCCTTAGGCTATTTCATCTCACTAACCCAAGCACAGGATTCATCTTCAGTATAGTATGGAATGTGTTCACTGTTCACAAGCATCTGTGATGGTTCTTTGCATTTGTTCTATTTGGTCTAACTATAGCAAAGGAATCCTCTTGTATTCTACAGTAGTGTGTGGTGAGAGTTCACTGGGAGCATGAAAGAAAAAATCAAAGCATGTACAGGACACACACACACACAGGCTACAGGTTATTTCCAAACAAGACTAAAAAAACATGTAAAAGTTTATTTCTATAATTTTACGTTTCATTTTTCAGTCATTAAAAGACCAGTTCAGTCAATTTCAATATGCTGCTCTATTGCTCACACTACCCTTGCCCCGTTGATGCCACATTTTTCGGCAAATCCCTTTCCGAGATCTGAGCTATTCTAATGGGGGCAGCGTTTGTTTACATTTTTAACAAAATTAACATAGGCCTACTCCAAATATTTTCCCAAAAGGCACCACTGTTTGCTAGTTGTCTGTTGATGTTGTATTACCTGTCGGATGTTTTTGGGAATATGAATAATAAAAATGTTTTTTTGAAATGTAAACAAAGCGCTGCCCCCATTACAATGACCAAGATCTCGGAAAAGGCAAAGGAAAAGTATAGAATTATGACCCACATTTTTTACTTTTGTATAATTTGTTTCTTTATTCTTACATATTTTGGGCTTCATAAATTCAGGATTTCTAAAAATGTGATGAAATCCCAGTTTTTCTTCAGAAAAAAGAACGAAATTCTGATCACATCCAATCAATCGAGATATGGTACTTTCTAAACTACGTCCTCTATGTCAATGTTCAATACTTGGTTAGGAATTTCTCTTTGCCTTAATCACTGCCATGATGCGCCTTACTTAGCACTGAGGTCAATGGCAGTGGCATTGCATGGGAGCTATGATGGCAGAGATATGCTTGATGCCTTGCAGTCAGCTGTTTCTTGTATCCCAAATAGGAGGTTTATTTGCCTGGTTAACACCAGACCTAATCACAAGTGAGATGTCTTTCAGATCGAAACGATTGTGTAGAACTAAAGGCAGTATGGGAGTTCCCAGGCTAGGAGGTTTATAACAGTTATGATCAAATTTGGGGTAATGTGTTTAAATGAATAGCCTACCGAGTGTTCCATCCCGGCCTGAATTCTTGTATATCCCGGCCTCAATACTTTACTATCCCGGTCATATTCGGGATACTGAACTGCATCTTAACGCACTCATAGAGATCCATGTAGCCTACCATTGTATCCATAGTCACAGATCTGACAGGGGACAGTAACATACAGTACTGTAGAGCCAGGATGTCAAACTCAGGCCCAGGGCCATATCTGGCCCGCAGAGTCATTTCATGTGGCCTGTGAGATAGTTTGAAATGTGTATTACAGTTGGCTCATATACATTATTAATATATAGAGTAATAAGACTTGAACAGGAAACATGGGCCAAGGCCAGTGAAACATACATATGCATACAGGGCTCTAAATTAACTTTTTCCACCACCAGCCAATTTGGCTAGTGGACATTTTTTCTTACCAGCCAAACAGAAGTTCAACTAGCCATTTTTTTTTATCTCGCCAAAATAAACTATGCTTTAGGCTAATTATTATTTTTTTAATTATGGCCATTTTGTTCAACTATGTCTACAACACAGATAGGCCTACACTATAGGCCTGCATACTATGCCTATGTAATAAGCATATTATAGGCTATTTTTTCATTATTTTTTAACTTCTGCATTATTTTTTACTTTCATTACTTAGGCCTGATCAATTTCATTAGTTTTTATTCAATTCCTCTGAAAACAGTGAATCACATCTCAAGCCACTCACATAACAGACCTTAACATACAGTAACCAAACACAGCCAAACACTACAAAACCTCACATACGCACACCCTAAGGAAGGAGCAGAGATGAGAGGAAAAGGAGAGGAAAGAGGAGGAGCTCTTCTCTACCATGCGCAACAAAATGACAAGAAGCCTATGTTTAACTAAAAGTAAATAATATCACGGGAATCTTCGCTTCATTTGTTACTTCCATAGCTTCGTCGTTAGTTGCTTTTTTGTTATTCTTTTTCTTTCCGATGGCGTGGGCTTTCCAACTTAGTTGCGCGCGCAAGGACTCGGCACATTTCAGAAGACAACTGACAGCTACGCTCACACTACTCTGACAGTCAGCTCTCCTCCTCTGCCCTTGTCGCAATTTCGTTCCACAACCACTTTTTTTAACGTCACTACTATTACTGTTACAATTACTACTGGCATTCACCAATACAGAGAACCTTGCTCTAACCCCCGCCACATTCACATCACTCGCACAAAACATACAGAACAGAAGTAGCTCTATGCATAATCTGCGTTAGTCCTGTTATTGAAACGGTCAGGCCCCCGCAGCTTCAAAAAGGCAGCCTGTTACAGCAAGGTTCATGCTAGTAGCAGTAGCAGTACTAGTGACGTTAAAAAGGTTGTAGCGAAAGCGACGGGAGCATAGGAGGAGAGCTGCCTGTCAGAATAGTGTGAGCGTGGCTGACGGAAGGCTAGTCATCTGAAATGTTTTCAATCCTGGCGCGCGCAACGGCATGGAGTTGCCGCTCGCTGCACTGGAAAGCCCACGGTGGGAGGCTACGTCGTGACGCAAGTGTCCATGGGTAATGTAGGAAATCTCGCCGTCTAACGTTTGTCATAGCAGCGGTTTACCGTTCATACTTTACCGTACTCGGGCGCCACTAGCCAAATAGGCGGGTAGGTATTTTTTTCTACTAGCCAAAATTATTTTTCACCCGTGTTTGGCGTGTTGGCGTGTGTTAATTTAGAGCCCTGTATGCATATATATAACAGCTCACATTCATATGCAACAAAATACAAGCACATATGATATTCTGGAAATCTGTTTGCGTACTTTAATTGAAATAGCCTATGAGTGTGAGATATTAGTGTGTGTATCCCAAATTTTTGTTGTTTTTTTGTTTCCTTTGGACCGTAACTTCGTCCCAAATTTTATTGTGGCCCTAGGCCCATTTGAGTTTACCACCCCTGCTGTAGAGCTCAGCAGCAGCAGCAGCAGTAATCATTTTCACATGGTAACAGCAGCAGGCTACACGTATACTATACACTAGACTACAGCGACTTTTCGGCGGGGCCGCCTTTCCCTTATCACACGTGGTATTTTGCCAGGCCCACTTGTCCACATTTACAAAAGGGGGGAGATGATATTTTAAGGTCACCTCGACACCGCTGCTGAATGAATGACATTTAGAATACATTTTCCCATTTTTCTCCATTTGCTTTGAAAAGACTGCATGGCCTCCTCCCTCCTCCCTTTACCACCCCCTCAATCCAACCAACCAACCCCACGCCTCCCCAATCTGCTCTCTCTGCTCTACCCCTCCCTCTGTCACTCTTTCTCTCTCTCTCTCTCTCTCTCTCTCTCTCTCTCTCTCTCTCTCTCTCTCTCTTTCTCTCTCGCACACACACACATACATTCATACTCTGTTCATCTACCCCCATCTCTTTTTCTTTCCTCCATTTTGCAGCCCCCTTCTTTCTCCCTCCCTGACTCTGTATTTTCCTTTTCTTTTCTTCTCTTCTTCTCTCTCTCTCTCTCTCTCTCTCTCTCTCTCTCTCTCTCTCTCTCTCTCTCTCTCTCTCTCTCTCTCTCTCTCTCTCTCTCTCTCACAGTCAGCACAAGCAAAACAAATCCGTGAGATGAATAGCTACACCTGCCACTGCAGCTTTTTTGTATTCTACTTCTCCAGGTTTCAAATAATTACACAGCACCTGCCAGCCTCGCTCTGCTCACAATATCTCACCTTGAACCACATATCAGGCAAAAGGCTGAACTGGGAACACACTCTCTGTGAGAAGAAACACTTTTCTACTGAAGGGAAATGGAAAATGAAACAGCATGGCCTCACTTTTTCCCTTTCCACGTGAAGTGCATGACCATCAGATCAAAATGAAAGCATTAACTGGCTTCAACCTTGAACGTTAAATCAATAAGCTCAGAACTTTCATTTACCAGAGTATTTTAATACATCGTTAGTAACAGATATGAGCAGATTGGAATTCGAGCAGATACTACAGCTAGCAGTTACAGTACGTATATATTGGTTGGATGTGAAGTACAATGTGTGGTCGATGACGACTAACTCCTGTAATATTTTTTCATCAATTCTAATAAATCTACAGTCTAAATCCAGTAATCTTACAGCTCCGTGTCTGTCTGCACTGTATACTACCCACATAGTGAATGTGAAATTTTGATGTTCAGAAAAGAGATCTGTGTGAAAGTGCCATTCGGGGGGAGGGAGCCCGGGCCGTAAAGGGAGGGATTTGCTTCTGGATTTACTCTGCCGGAGCCCAAGTCAGACCCTGACAATAAAGCACTGCGCGCAGAGTGGGCAAATAAACTTGGCCATTGTTCAGGGAAAGGTGCGCTGAAAAGTGACTCTAATAGGCTGATAAATCTCCCCCACTTAAAGTGTTAGTGTTCCTGTGTGTGTGTGTGTGTGTGTGTGTGTGTGTGTGTGCGATAAAGAATGTGTGTGTGTGTGTGTGTGTGTGCATGCATGAAAGACTATGTGTGTTTGTGTGTGTGTGTGTGTGTGTGTGTGTGTGTGTGTGTGTGTGTGTGTGTGTGTGTGTGTGTGTGTGTGTGTGTATGCATGCATGAGAGACTGTGAGCGTGTGTGTGTGTGTGTGTGTGTGTGTGTGTGTGTGTGTGTGTGTGTGTGTGTGTGTGTGTGTGTGTGTGTGTGTGTGTGTGTGTGTGTGTGTGTGTGTGTGTGTTTGGTACAGTGCTTCTCTTTGTCCTGTTCCACTATGACCTCCTGAGCTGATCTTTTCTAGAAGGAGGGTGGAGGCCCTCTTCAACACACACACACACATGCACAGTCTCTCTCTCTCACACACACACACACACACACACACACACACACATTCACACACACACACACACACACACACACACACACACACACACACACACACACACACACACACACACACACACACACATACACACAGCACCACCTTAATATCATTGTTCATTCATATTAACCCTAACAATAAGAATGCTAAAAAAATGTGCCCAAACCTGTCAGCGATGAAATGTTTTTACACTTTTAGTTTTACTAGTAACACCAAAACTACCCCAGCAAAAGGGGTCAAAACATGTGGGGTCCAGAATTTGGGCCCCACATAGTTTGTGTTCTCTTACAGCAGTGGCCTCACAAAGGTAGACTGGTGCAGTACACGCACGCACGCACGCACGCACGCACGCACACGAAAAATTGAGGGGTAGGTGGGAAGTGAGAAAGACGAAAGACAGTGTGATTCACTTGACTCCTAAGAGCCCATTTTGTAGCTGACCCCTGTGCCTTCTATAGTTTGAGTGCATTCCAATGGGCATTATAATAATACCACGACCTAGGGGTGTGTTCAAAATATTGGTATCGGGATATATCGTCGCAGGCCTCTTCGTGATACACGCATCAATACGGAGGCCTCAGTATCGATATTTCATTTGCAATAAACAATTAGTTAATCAAGTTGCCGAAACTACATCTGACGGTTGCTCCTTGCTATGCAGTAGGAATACGTCTTTGTGAAGGCAGCATTTTACATGCACTACAGCAGGGCTATCCAATTAGAATTTCATCTGGGCCACATTTTGAAACCAAGAACTTAAGGGCCGCACATTTTCAGCCATCACTAACACGGCAATGACACTTCTACAATTTTTGTACACAACAATTTTTATGGTTCTCTAAGCTAAAACCTAACCACTTTGACTATGAATATAGAAGACAAGCAGGAGATTCACAAGAAATTCATGTGTTGTACTGCAGCATCAAAACTGCAATGTAAACTGCTACAGTTGGGGGCCACGTCTGGGCCGCATGTGGACTGCATCTGGGCCGCATATGGCCCTCGGGCCGCCAATTGAATATTCCTGCACTACAGTCTAGCTGTTGCTCTACAGAAAAACAAAAAAGTAACATCTGGTTGTACATATGTCTGTCTTCTTAGAAATGTAAAAAAATCAATGAAAACTACGGCTTAAAATATCGGGATACATATCGCCTTGAAGGCCACGTATCGAGATGCACATGTATCGCAAAATGTATCGTATCATGACCCCTGTATCGGGATGTGTATCATATCATGAGGTTGTTGCCAATACCCACCCCTAATGTGAGCACATCCACGCCACAGCGCCACGCTTGTCTACCTGCTCCGGGAGTATCTGCGGTGAGTCAGAGACGCAACATGGTCGATCAGCCATCATGACACATGACACACAGAATAAAACACTAAACTCTGCATGGGTTTCAAGTTTACAAACATTTGTGTTGTGAGGAGGGCGGGCATGATGCTCAGAAGCCAACCACGTGAGCCCCTTTTTTGAGAGACAGCACTTTCCAACAATCAGAGGTTGAAAAGTGCGCAGCTGGGGGTGCGCAGCCAGGGGTGTTTACAAATGTGCAACCCATGTATACTCAAATGGGGGACAGACAATATTTCTGTCTGTTTGTCTGTCTGTCTGTTTCTCTCTCTCTCTCTCTCTCTCTCTCTCTCTCTCTCTCTCTCTCTCTCTCTCTCTCTCTGTCTCTCTGTCTCTCGCTCTGTGTTTATAAGATGAATATAAAACAGGAATTACAATGAGATGGGTTTCCGCCTTGACCAGAGACAGCAGATAATACATGACAGCATAACTGCGGTTATGGATGGCCACAGATTCTGCACAGGAAGCGAAATAAAAAAAGAACAGGCGACCGTATCAGGCTTGTCTTGCGAATGAATGTTGACCTCTCTGGCACCCATCATTTTTTATAAACCGGCCCATTTGAGAAAGCATGCAAGCGAATGGGGTTATTTTTTTCCCTCCATTCCTATTTATGCTCAATTGGGTGGTCATGATCCCACCACTCCAATGCCCATTATAAAGGTTGTGACCCAGGGCCACTGACAATTACTGATAAAATTTCAATAAATCATTGCTCGAAAACAATTACACTAGCAGTAGAATAATGCAAAGGCCTATTTCAAATGGTTAGAGAGAGATTACCGAAGTGCTCTAGGGCCAGTTGAGATTAAAGACATTCTTCCATTTCAGTGGCTGATCATACTTTCAAAAGAGGTTGGTCTGAGGGTAAAGGTGGAATTACTTTTTATGGTCAGCAGTTATGGAGGCAGATGAAATAATGTACTGCTGTTTGAAACGTGTTTGCCAATTCCCTGCTACATATTCCCTAATGTTTTGGTGAGCAGTCCTTACCATCTGCAATATAGTCTACACTCAGAGTCAGAATGATCTTTTGTCAGAATGCAGCAACCCACACAAACATTATTCTACATTACAGGACTGAACAAGAAAGGGTACTGGACACTATCAATTAGTGCCTCTACACCTTCTGCCTGTTATATCACAGTCAAACTATAAGTATAGACTCAATAGCCATGTCAGATGGAAGCACCATAGCATGGCCATGCTATATTCATGAGTAGGTGATAGTGTAGCCTTGCCTACAGCACTTCAATCTGAAAGATTTTAAACATTGTGTTGTGTATTGTACTAGCCTACCTCGAGTCATCAAAAGGCAACATGACCGTGTAGAAAGCACAGAAGTGACTGTCGTCTTGATTGTGGTATGATTACATGGTTGACTTCCCAATTAAACGAAGCCATTGTTGAATACCCGCCTTTCCCCCTGCGCGAGCGCTGCTCAGCTATGAGATAAACCAGCTACACTTTTGGAAGACGCGCGTGTCGAGTGCTACTGCATGTCAACTTAATCTCCAGTAAACCCACATGCTCAGTCACACAGAATACAGGGCTATCAATCTGATGACATTTTTCAATACAATTGTCTTTGACAACAATTAAGGACAATGTCAATCACTGCGCTTGCGTGGGTTTTCAAAAACGCAGAGGAGCCATCAATCCCACTGTCATTAAAACATCAATGGCTTGTCTCAGCCAAATGCAACTGCGAAGATAATTGGCATTTGTACATGCATATTAATTAACTGATAATGAGCTGATATACAGTCTCTTTTCCGCAGGTGTGGGTCCTTCTAATCAATTGCAGAAAATCCGGTAAAAATCGTGGTTCTTTTATCCCGCATCTAAAATTAAAAAGCTATTTAGTACTACATTTTCCAACAAAGTGCTTTTCATTTGTCTTCTGAAACACATTATTCAATCACATTTTCCATTTGTATAATGGTAATATTTTCATGTAATTTCCCGCTGCCTCTCTGATGGGTGATTGTGATATGGCTTTGTGAAATGGCTATTCCCTTCCAGCTCAATTCACTCAGCAGTAATAAACTTAAAACATATATTTCAGATTAAATGTTTTCCAGCAAATGGAGCGGATCTGGAACGCCCCCCATGAATTCTCCAAAGCACGCTTTTGCCCCCCAGTGGCTGCTAAAATTACGACACAACTGGTCTGACACCTGGTGGTGAATTGAAGCATAGCAGGTTGATTGCTCATCATGTCCACAGTGAAATCACAGGCTACCAATATTCAAGCACTACGGCATGAATATGACTGTGGTGGACCTTGCTGCAATCATAAGAGCAGTGTGATTTAAGAAAACACAGACACCCAGATTAAAGCCACCTAGTCTGCATTAGCTAAATCCATTTCCAGTAGTGGACATCTGGGCTTGTTCCTGTTTCATGTTTTTTCCAACCAATTCACTCCAGCTGATCCTAATTAGTACACCAAGCTCAGCCAGGCAGATAAGCTAATTAGTGACATCACCTGTGAGCACAAACAGGAGGAATACACAACAGTGCAATACAACATGTAGCCTATTTACACATATATAGCGCCATTTCACACAATAGGCCCACATAGCAGGACCTTTGCTTTCTTGAATTGGTTTGTCTGTCTGCCAATTTCAGAAATGTTAGTCTCAGAAATACCATTCCTCAAAGGGCTTTGGATAATATATTATTTCATTTTTATTTAAAATGAATAGGAAAAAGGGGATAAAAACCAGGGATAAAAACCTGTACATCATTTCTAAGCGCTTACGACTGGATGGCAAGCATTGACAGTATTTTGGGGATATTTTACAACATTTTTTTAATTCTAGTGACATATTACCTAAATAAGACACACATGCCTGCCTAGTGGAAGTGTAATTTTTAACCGATGGCCAAATACAATATCTAGCATTGATTTGCTTCATCCTCATGAACGGGAAGTGCACTATGAAGGACCAGTCACTCTTGCTTCTCCCATTGTGTCACTTCATCCAAATAACTCTGGGCAACCTGCACAGAAACAAATCAACAAATATGAAGTAAGGGAAGGCCTAAGCCTATGACAGGCTACTATATTATGGTTGAACGCAAGACACCCCCCGCACACACACACACACACACACACACGCACAGACCCTACATAAAACAATACAAAAAATGCAGTTCAACATACAATAAAAGTACTACTATCATCCACCACACAAGAACATTATTGTAACAATTAAGTATATCTCCAGACGATGAATAGACCTTCTGCATCTGGACTAAATCTGATTTAAACTCTGAATAAGCATTAAGTAGTGTGTTAGTTAGTTGCTCATGTAACCATAACCAAGTATGAATTATGAAAGGAATGAAATCTTGTGATATGTTTAAACGCCAGGCTACAGAAACACCTCTAGCATTTCCAGTGTGTGAAGACACAGAACAGTTTGTTATGAATACAATATGATGGACATATAGGTTATCTTTAGAGAGGTTCGCCTGACACACCTTTTTTTCATATACTATCATGATATATCTCAGGACAGTGTTTCCCAACCAGGGATACGAGTACCATTAGGGGTACGCGAGCACACCTCAGGGGGTACGCGGAAAAATGGCAAATTTATTGAGTGTAGTCACATTGGGATAGAGGAACAGAGCATGTGTGAGGGCGAGGGGTTACTCATCATATGACAAAATGGCTTAGGGGGTACACAGGACAAAAAAGGTTGGGAAACACTGTCTCAGGATACTGATCAGGGCCCTGTTTCTCGAAAGCATTGTTACTCACTAGGCAGTAACTTAGTAGGGTTATTTTTAAGATTTTCTTTTTTTGTCTTTTTACGACTTTATTGATGATAGGACAGTTTGAGAGGTGGACAGGAAGCGAATGGGGAGAGAGATGGGGAGGGGTCGGCAAAGGACCAGGGCCGGGAATCGAACCCCGGTTGGCTGCATGGCAGATGAGTACCCTACCAGTTGGCCACGGCAGGGCCAGTAAATTAGCAATTTATCGATGGGGCATTGCATCGCAACCAAGTTGCTACACCTTAGTAATTCAATGGCGCTGTTGACACACACAAACCTGAATGATCTTCGATTGTCTAACACACAGCTGGTTACTGCTAACCCAGTGTGTTATAAGATTGGGGTCATGACCCCATGTGGGATCACCTGGAATTCAAATGGGGTCGCCTGAAATGTCTAACAGAGAAAAAAGAATACTGATAAATATGACTAATTATGTAATAACTAATGACTTTCATATCTACATGCTTAACCAAATAAGACACAGCATTATAAATTTGCTGTTACCAGAATGGCAATGACCAAGTCGTAGAGCATCACTAAAGGCCTGTCTGTCATAGTAGTGTGGTACTATGCTAGTTAACTTTTCAATGACTTACTGTGTTTCACTGGTGGAACGGTGTGCATTATGGGTCTACTGCCCTTAAGCTTAGTTCAGTCATGTTTATTTGGCCGAGAAAAAACAAAAACGTGCATAGGGTCCCCAGAAAATGGTAGGACACTCGTCTGCCGTGCGGCTGACCCGGGTTCGATTCCCAACCCAGGTCCTTTACCGACCCCTCCCTGTCTCTCTCCCAATTAGCTTCCTGTCCACCTCTCACACTGTCCTATCAAATAAAGTCGAAAAAAGAAAAAAAATGGGGTATAGGGTACCACCGTGCTAACCTGTAATAGCCCAGGGGGTCCACACTGTCCACTGTCCATGTGTGGTCAGCTGGAGTCCTCTGCTGCGTCCTGCTTGGCACCCTCCACCTCCGTCACCACCACCGGCTCCACCTCCGGGCTCTGCTGCTCCGTGCTGCTCGAGGAGGCCGCCGATTTGGGCCTGTCCTCCGGGGCCTTGGCTGGGTCCACCACCTGCACCGATCGGCTTGAGTTGCACCCCATCGCGACGGACTCACTACTGGAACGCCACAACACACCCCTCTCTCTTCCTTATCCTCCCCTCTTCTTCTTCTTTGTCTTTTCTTCTTCTTCTTCTTCTTCTTCTTCTTCTTTGTCTTTTCTTCTTCTTCTTCTTCTTCTTCTTCTTATTCTTCTTCGTCTTTTCTTTCCTCTCCTCCTTGCCTGACAGAGCAGAGATGGATGGCACTGGAACAGGGAGGAAATGCTTCGTGTGGGGTGGTGAAGGTATGTACTGGTAAATGAAGGAGGGAATGAGGCTAACTACTGTGGACTTAATACCTCAACTGGCCACTCAGCAGGTGCCCTCTGGTCTCTTTGGTTACAAACAGGGAAGTCCTGCTCCTAGACCGACCCCAAAGGCACACCTGTGTGTGTGTGTGTGTGTGTGTGTGTGTGTGTGTGTGTGTGTGTGTGTGTGTGTGTGTGTGTGTGTGTGTGTGTGTGTGTGTGTCTGTGTGTGTCTGTGTGTGTGAGAGAGAGAGAGAGTGAGTGAACGGGTGAATGGGAAAGAGAGAGGGAGAGAGAGAGAGAGAGAGAGAGAGTGTGTTCCCACTTATGGTTTCAGTTTACATGGCATTGTCCAGTCGTGTTCTTGAGTGCCTATTGTGATTTGCTTGCCTGGCAACAAGAGTTGCGATTTAACTCGGTGGCGTGTCAAGGCACAGCGACAGACAAGAAAGTCGGGAGATTGTTTGGCAGTCGCTTAACAGTCATGGCAACTCAGAGTCCTCTGAAAGAGGCAGCACAAGGCTATCAGCTCTCAGGTGGTGCTCACATTAACCCTTTAACACCTGTTATAAATTACTTGTTACCAGAATAGCAATGACCAAATCGTAACGTATTACTAAAGGCTCTGTGCACTGCCATAGTGGTGTAGTAGTACTATTATGGTAGTTACGTTTTTTATTCAGTGACTATTACAAGGTCCCAGTGGTGGGAAGGTGTCTGGTAAGGGGCTACGAGCTGTACACATATGTCAATATTTTTGTAATACTAATGATGGGCTAGTGCCTCGAAATGTTTGTAACCCACTTTGTATTCGGCTTTTCTTTATTTTCTGCTTTTCAATAGAGTTTCTCTGAAATTGCATCCAGCTCCTGTGTGTGACTCCCTTCTTTTCCTAAGATATTTTTGTTAATGCATGCGTAGTTTTGTTTTAATCTGGTTGGGCTGGGATGAAACTTGGGTTTTAAGTGGAGTTTTCTAAAACACACCTGTGTCAATGGTGACATTTTCCCCACATACTGTGCTATAAGGGGCCAGAGAGAGAGAGAACTGTAGTTAGTAGGGGCCATGGGGTGTCCACAGAGATGTTCTCTCCTGTAGACTCACAATTTTGAATAGGGATGTGGAAGTGTTTGTGTACTGTAGGCCTAAAATTATTTCTTGCTTTCTGCCCTGTGAACGTAGGCTACATATGCCTTACACAAAGAGCAGAAAGAAATAATTGCTTCATATCTAGTATTAGTAGTATTACTAAATGTTGCAAAGTAGCTAATGATCTATATCTGCAGAAATGTAGCTCCTACTAGCAAATGTATGAGCAAATGCAGTTGGTCAATGGCACCACGCCTGAGACCGTTCAGTCCCCTAATGACACAACATAACCTCTATTTGAAGAGTTTCATTGCAAAATGACCTAAAAATGCCATTTTAAAAAAACATTTGCATTTTATTATTGGACTGTTCCGATGTCCTTTTGTCTGTGTTGCCATTTAAAATATTTTTAGAACATACCTTTTAAACCTATATAAAATGAATTTTGTAATGCACTGCAATGCAATGCTCAATACAAAAACGCCAATTTCCCAAAATGGCTATAATAGGTCATTTTGCAACGAAGCTCCTCATTTTTTTCCTGTCCTGTGGCAGGCCAGAAAAGTGTAAGTAGCCAGTCAGTGGGTAGCCAGCTTTCAATGACAATCTAATGATGACCAGCTCATTACCACTGATCCCAATGGGGCATGTAGCACTGGTGATAACCCCAAACCACCATCATTTGCCTATAAATGATAACGCTGTGGTTATGACTACAGGCTGAATCACATCCCAGATCTCTGTGTGTGTGTGTGTGTGTGTGTGTGATTTATAACCCATGCTACTGTACCTTTGTCCATTTCTATTCTGATTGGCTCCTCCCCTGATGGTCACCATTAAATGAGGTCACCTACTGCTATTCAGTGGAATGGATGGACATGGTGCGGTGTGGAGCGGCGCAGCGCGGTGCGGTAGCATGCTGTGTGTAAAGTGATGCACCCCTGGAGACCAACATAAGCTGGCTATTGCCTAGCAACCGCACACAGGACTATAAAAATGACCTTCAGAGCCGTTTTACATCAAACAGAAAACAGATTCCCATCCGCCTCACCTTACCATGCACGCAAATGAACACATATTTGGGCGGGCGCACACGCACGCACACACACACACCACACAGGAAATGGATGGCGGGCGGGGGGGGCAGAGAGAGAGAGAGAGAGAGAGAGAGAGAGAGAGAGGGGGGGGGGGGGGGAGAGAGAGAACGAGAGGAGAGGAGAGGAAGATGAAAGCAATGTCATGGTAGAGGACACAAACTGTTCAAAGGGATTAATATTTCACCACATTGGTAGCTCTGAGGTTGAGAGGCGAGCGGGGGAAGCTGCATTTCCTTGGTCAGGTTGTATGGAGGTGCCAGCCAGGTCACGTCGTGCCTGCCCTGTGCCCTGCCCTGCCCTGCCCTGATCTGATGCGATACCCTGGGCACACTGGGACAGTGATCCTGGAGCTTCACTTAACGAAGACACAAAGGACACAGACAAAAAAGAAATACAGTAATGAAAACAGGGTAGCGGGCACATAGGGGCCATCTTCCTGTATTCTCAGCATGCTGCTTTGTTCAGTAGGCCTGTATGTATGGAAGTCGACAGGCAGGGTGCAAAGGGGACAGTTGACTCGGGCCCGGGGAGACAGATGGCCCAAAATTGGGTCCTCATTGCATTGTGTGTATTGGGTGGGGGGCCCTTTTAGATGACTTTGTCCTGGGGCCAGCCAAAGTTGTCCTGACGGTATGTATGGTATGCGGACCATGGTATGGTATTGAACAAAAATTTATTTTCTTTGGCCAGATGATAATGCTAGAGCAGTTTGAACAGGATTGTAATTAGTGTGTGCGTCACAGGTGAGATCCTTGAAAGACTGAATTTGTATTTGAAACGTTAGAAATGACAGGGACAGACTCAAAACAAAATGTGAGAAAAAAACCCCTTTCATTGCAAGTTGTTGTGTAGGGAAAGTGTGTCAAAAATGGCAAGTTAATGGTGAGGAAAAAAGTATGTTCTGTGCTCTGGCTGTAAAAACAATACCAGTTCTGGTGACCGGCTGAAATCCAAAATCCCCAAATCCCCATGGTCTCATCATATTATGCAGGATGGCTATCTCAGGAAAGGAACATGATGCCACATGACACATGTTGACAGAGGGGGTCTGTAATGCCACCGAGCTGATGGCTGCTGTCCATCACTGTGTGCTTTGCTGTAGTACACCTCAAGCTTAAGTTCACCTCTGGTTACAATTCACCTCACTGATAACTCTACAGCTTTATGATGACCGACTGTGTGGCTTCTGACACCAATGATTATTTTATTATGGGTCCATATAAGACATTCACTACTGCAGGCTCCGCAAGACATGAGGAAATGAACAATGGGCTTTTTGATTTATATACATGGGTTCTAAATTTCTAAGTTTGTTTTCTCCCGACTGCGCGAAACAGCTGTCGGTCAAAAAAATAGCTCACGTGGTTGGCTACCAGTGCCTTGCCCCTCCTCAACACTGTGTTTACAAAAAAAAAAACATCTATACCTAGCACTGAGAATTATGGCAAACATTCAAGTGGACACTCGCAGCCACCAAAAAACAATAAGGAACGAAAATCACTGGCAGAGACAAGCGTCATGGATAGTCAGAGTATGTTTAATAAAAATAATTAAACCTCAATTTCCTCTATAGAACTTCATAGAAAGTAATTCAATAAATTACAAATGACTTCTTAAGACGTTTTTTTCTTCCACTACATAAAGCATTATTTTGACTACATAGACCACAATTTGCAAATATTGCAACTGTCCAAGAACATAAACAGGCAAAAGAAGACTTGGAAAAAAAATGACTTTAAAGGATATCTGTAAGCATAAAGCGAAAAAAAGAAATCAAATGAAATGAAAATAAAAAAGGCAATAGTCTAGGTCATCCTGCTGTCTAATCAGTATAAATGAAAAGTGAATTAACTTTCAGTATGTAGTGTAGTTTCTCGCCTTATGTCTGTGTGTTGGTCGTAAGTTCCCTGTCAAAATTTGCAGGACATGACAAAATGTCTGCATCTTACCAGTTCAGCACTTTGCAATGTGTGAGTCATTGAAAGACATTAACATTACATACTACCTGAAATATCATATTAATAAAATAATAATAATAATAAAAAACAACATAAAAAGTATTTTCAACCTTCAGTCGCACTCATCACTTGTGTCCATTATGTACTGTGACAAGTAGTCTCTTATTTCCTCAAAGATCTGAACACCTCGCTGGTTCTCCCAAAGTGGGGGCTCAGAGGGAAAACCTGACAGAACCAAACGAAAAAACAAAAACACCATTCTGAAGGTAGCACATATAGAGGAAGCAGCAATGACTGGACACTAGCTACAAATGGCAAACCAAACAAATTAACAAACAAAAAATAAACAACAATCAGACATGGTGGCTGCTTCTTGGATTTACGAATGTCAAAGCCTGCGTGCTGGGCCGGGTCGGGTCTCAACAGGTATTGTGGGGGTTTTGTCGGTGTAGGAGAGTCGCAAAGCCAATGCTTTGTACCTGTACTGTATATGCACTGGGGGTACAGGCCACTCCTTTTTTCATTCACACCCCAACGTTCCCCCGCTTTACTCTTAGAGTCATTACATACATAAGCCTACAAGTCTGTACATAATTCTACTGTAGGATCCTGATGCCCACCCCTTAGAAAGATCATAGACGTCATATACTTCTTTAGTGGTTGCCTTCTGTCAATGGTTGACAGACTTATAAAAAGGTACCATGTAAACAAACTAGATTTGTTTACGAGAAAGAGGCGAGGGAGAGGGGGAGAGGCTGCCTTGACGACAGCAAAAAATAAAATAAAATAAAAAATAAAAATTTGAACCTTTTTTGTGGTGCCACCCTTCTCAGGAAATTTACAGTGCTCTTCCCAGAGCACATGTACCATGTTTCGCTGTGCAACCCTAACAGTCCAAAGCTCAACAAAGTGTGTGTGCGGTTTCTGAACAGTGATATAGTTTAGTTATACTACAGATGTCCTCAACAAAGGCCAAGTAGCATTTTCCAGTGTGTATGTATGCATGTCCCCACAAAGGTCACGTGACAGATGACATTACAAAAAAATGAGGCCAGAGTACAGAAACGAGAGCAGTTCATTAATTTCCCCCTCCCCATTTCATGTCATTCTTTTGTTTCAGTGTTCAGCAATGATGTATACTCCCCTTCAACTCTGAGGTATGACATAAGGGCACTTCTATATCCATCTTGCTGCGGTTGTCAGAAGAGGACCGGGTGGCGACGACATGCATTGTTTCAGGGGGAGACGAGCGGGGAAGACGAACACAAGCGAGCTACACACCAGGCCAAATAACAACAGTGTCCATCTTCCAGACCATCACCACCACCACCACCACCACAAAAGACAGTTTCCATGTTAATCATTATGCTCAACAAAGCAAAGTCTGGTTGAAAACCGAGCTATAAATAAGTCTGTTGCTGCTTTGACCAACACCGTGTCACTTAACACAACCTCACTTCAACCTGACTCAAGGAACTGGCTTTGTTTAATGTAATGCAGTCAATACTGACGCTATTGGTGTGGTGTCCAGGACAGGTTCGACCTTTTAAAGGATCTGTTACTTCCACATTACAGTTTGCAGCAGGCTAACAAACACAAGCAAAAGTTAATGTCAATCACAACACCCTCTCAATAAATGTAAAAAAAGAATAAAACTAGGCAACATTGTTTCTATGCTAAGAGGAAACTGTATTGACAACTGCATACTGAATGCAGCCAACCTAATAGAACATCAGACTGAAGGTACTCAAGCATGCTTTCAAGGTCAAACGACTTTAGCTTAGAGTGCCTCAGATCCCTATACATAACGAAGGCCAGAGCTTCAAGTTCATAGATACGACACATTACATTTTACGCTCTCACAACCAGAAGTGTGTCAACTTCAGAAAGTAAAAACCCTGCCACGTATTTCATTCAACCATCTTCCGAACAAGCACACGCATTCATCAGACAGTTAGATCTACTAAACAAAATGATATCAACTAAAAAAATAAAACCCGTGTTATGTGAGCAGGCATTGAGAAAACACCTGGCACGTTTTTTTTCCACTTTTTCCGAATGCACACTTAACTAAAAATAAAAATAATAAAAAATCACCAAGACAAGAGATGCCGTTTCTACTTGTGGAAGAATTGAGGACTGTGAAACACCACAGGCCCTCTGTGTCCTCATTGAGCTGGACAAGACAGGATGGAAGCTCACAAGGTCACCTTGTGAAGGAACAGAAGACATGTAGTACTTTATATCCAACCAGGCAGCCACAGACGACGACACGTTCGCATGTACACACGTCAAGCACTCATGTGAAAATGAAACTCCATGGGCAGACTGAGGTCTGTCACAGGTTGAAGGGTTGAGGCATTGAAAGGGGAAGGGGAGTGGGGCGGGGAATGGATCCTGAACGGGGGTTGAGGAACTTGTCGAGTGCCCTGAAATCTAAATCTACATTATTATGTCCCCTGGATTTGACCTTCAGCCTCCTTTTGCTGCCCTTGGCCACTTGGAAGTGGCCACAAAACCATACGTCCCAACTCCTCCCACGAAGGGCAAGGAACAGTGTTAGAGTTGTGCAACTAAAATAAAAGGCAGACTTGATAGACCTGATAGGAGATGTTGGGGAGAGGAGAGAGAGAGAGGAGAGAGAGAGGGAGAGGGAGAGAGAGTGAGAGACATCAACGTCTCTGTGCTCGATCAAGTTTATGAAGACATAAGTGAAGTGGAGTCAGTGGCAAGTGTGTGGGCGGTTTAGTTCGGGTGGGAGGATGCAAGAGACTTGTGATCAATGTATAGAGCAAGGCAAGCTCCCAAGGCTACTTGATATTTTTGTCAATGAAAAGAGAGGAAGATGTTTCCGTTTTTTTTCCCTCTTCCCCCTTCTGTTGTTTTCAACAGTATGAGAGAAAAGGGGGCGGGGGAGGTGAGCAGAAACATCTGACGAATGACTGTTGGCTTTAGAGAGAGAGCGTGAGAGGGATAGAAAGTGTAGGTGAGAAAGGCATATAAGCTAAGACAGAGGGCGATAGAAAGAGAGAAGAGAGGGAATGAATTGAGTGTGGCGGATGTGTGGTGGGTGAGAGGGGGGATGTGGGCTGAAGGAGAGTCTACAGCTTCAGTGACATTCATTAGCTGCCCGAGTTATTGCTGACGTTTTTTTGTTTCCAAAGTATGTTCTGCGCAGTAGAAGTGTCAAGGATCCTGGAAAAGTATTTACAAATGAAACCAAAAAAATAGTTCCTCAAGTCCACCATTCCCCACACACACAAAATATATTAATAGTACAGCTCGGTGTGAGCAATTATGCATTTCCTCTTTTTTTTAATAAAATTAAATCCCAACAGAATTAGAACAATAATGCCTTTTTGTTGATTTTTTTTTCTTGCTCGTTGCAATTGTACATCATTGTGTAATACAAGTTCACAAAGTCCATAAATCTACTAAGGTTCGACATGCAAAATGTCTTTTCAAAACAAGATTGTACCTAAACAAACGCTGAAATTGAATTTCAGTTTTTTTTTTCACCGAATCTTGGTTCTCTCAGGCTTTCTGTCTTTTTTTATTACACAACACTTTCTCTCGATTTGATGATATTTACAAAAAAGGAGGGGAAGGAGGGGGAAAAAAAACTCACAATGTAAGTGCAGGGTAACTCATAATATAGGTGTGTATATATGTGTGTACATTTCTAAGGGATATATAAATATATATGTGTATGTATATATATTTATAAAGGCTCAGTCCTCGTCGCTGGAGTCAGAATCCTCAGATGAGGAGGACGAGCTCCCGGAGGATGAGGAGGAAGAGTCCGCCTTCCCCGAGCCCTCCGCACTGTTCTCCTTCTGCTCCCCGGCCTCCTCCTCCTCCTCCGCCTCCTCCTCGGCCCCGTCTTCCGACCGGGAGCTGGGAGGAACGGGCAACGGCGTAGGCTTTGCGTTGGAGGAGGAGGAGGAGGAGGGTGGTGGCGTGGAGGCAGAGGCTGCGGCAGCAGGGCTGGTTTTGGAGGTGGAGGTGGTGGTGGTGGAGGTGGCAGCAGTAGTGGGGTCAGTGTTTGCCGAGCTCTGGCTGGTGGGCGTGATGGAGGGGAGGTTAAGGCCTGGGGCGAGGAGCATCCCTGGGTACAGCATGCTGGACAGCAGCAGCGGGTTGAGGGCCAGCGGGTGGCTGGCAGCGGCAGCAGCGGCGGCGGCGGCGCTCAGAGGGCTGGAGGCGGAAGAGGTGCCGGGGGCAGTGGAGGTGGTAGAGGAGCTGGTGGCGGTGGCGTTGGAGTTCGAGCTCTCCGAGACTGCAGCCTCTGTCCTTTCTGTTTTGACGTCTGCCGACGACGACAACGCCGACGAGGCTGCTTCCCCTGCTGCAGAGTTCTTGCTCTTGCTGCTCTTGCGTGGCGTCGTCGTCGTCTCTTCCGTTCCCACAGACGCCATGGCTGCCGCCGCCGCTGCAGCAGCCGCCATGCCAGCGCTGTCGGGCATCTTGCCCAACAGCCCGCTCATGCCCAGCAGGTTGGGCAGCCCCGCCATGCCCGAGAGCATCATGGGAAACATGGCGGCCATGTTGGCGGGGTCGGTGGGCAGGCCCATGAGGCCGGCGGTGAGCTGTAGCGACTGCAGGCTCTGCAGGTTCTGTGTGAGGTGCTGCTGGAGCAGCTGCAGGCTAGGCAGGTCCAGGCCCGACAGGAGCCCGTTGGCCAGCAAGGGGTTGAGGCCCATGGCCGCTGCTGCTGCTGCCGCGCTGGTCCCTGCTGCTGCGTTGGCTGCGGACGCTGCCGCCGCCGCCTTGGCCAGCGCGTTCTTGGGCCGCCGTCCCCTGCGGCTTACCTCCTCCGGGACGATGGGGCCAGTCAGGATGCGGTCGAACATGCTCTCTGGCAGGTAGCCCTGTGGAGACGGGGGAGAAAATTATTACATTTTTATTAGGATAATGTGCCTAGTAAAGTTTTCGAACACGTTCTCTGGCAGGTAGCCCTGTGGAGAGGGGAGACGGGGAGAGAGAGAGAGAGAGAGCGCAGGTAGGGCCAAAATGATTTTTAATAAGCTAATGTGGCTGATAAAGTTTTCATGTAGGTCATCTGATCTGATGGCCTGAGGTCATTTTAAAAGAGTAGAGATTATGTATTCAGTACTTCAAGGACCAGCAGTATTTATTTTTTTTCCCCCCTTAAATCCGAAGGCATGCCTTATTTTGGAAGTAGGTGTGGCATAATGTGACTTCTGCTGTGTTCCGTGTAGGACGGGGCTTAGCCAAAGGCGAATTTATTTAACACTTGGACATATAGACAATTACAAAAGTACACAAAGGCAAGTCTACGTACCGACTGCTTGACCACGTCCGCCCACTCGGGCGGAACCCCGTACTCTGGGTTCTCCTGCAGGAACCGGCACAGATCCTTCAGCGGAGGGGCAAAGGCACCGCCAATCTGTACAGAGAACAAATCACATGTTAGAGAACAAATGCAATCATCATGGGTCACACAACACATTCGGACAAGAACACAAAAGATCATTATTTATATTGAAGGCCTCGAATGCAGGGCCCCATTATAAATTAGCTGCTACCAGAATTGCAATGACCAAGTTATAATGTATTACTAAATGCCCTGTGCACCGTCATAGTGGAGTAGTACTATGGTAGTAATTAAAGATTTTTTTTACTGACTATTTAAATCAAATATGGCAGGTAGCAGGCTTCACTTAGGTTTCTTGATTAATGTTGAGGGTGCTGGCTCAAATAAAATACTTGGAATCAAAGAGAAGGGGGTCGCACCTTGCATCGATTTCTTTATTTTTGTTCACACTGCACACTGAGGAAGGCACACGCCGAAATGCGTCTGCATCAAACCGTTGTCTTTATTTTTGTGCACAATGTGCGCCCCCTTCTCTTTGATTTTTGCGGACTATTACAATGTTCCAGTGGTGGAACAGTGTGTGTTAAGGCACTAAAGAAAAAATAATTAGTATAGACTGGTGTACCTTGCGTGCATTTCTCCGGTTGATGATCTGCACTCTCTCCTCTCCCGTCAGACTGTTGACATCGATCTTGTTGGGGTTTCGGCAGCGATGCCTCTTCTGTTTGGGCCGGCCCTCTGCTGCCGGACTCTGGAACAGCGTCTTATTCGCCCCCTGCGGACAAAAACAAACAAATCATAATCCCTCAAAACAAAAAAAAAGGAAGAAATGATTTTGTGTCAAAACGTTGTGCCATTTTTCATCAAATAAATCACAGCAAATGAGCTTCTGTGGTGTGTGTGGATATTTCCTCTTTTTTCCTTATGCCTTCCTTTACATCCCGCACCCGCAAAAATTGGGATGTGCGTGCACCTTATGCTTTTACAATGTGGCTGACTCCACATTATATTTTTAACATCACAAAAATCACATCATTCATATTTTTCCGCCATGCTGAAGATGCTGGTCATACAAAAACCACCACTAATGACATCATGATGGCATGATAAAGAAAAAAAGAGGAAGTAAGAGAAAGGAAACTAAGGAGGAGGAGGAGGAGGAGCAGCAGGAGGAGGAAGGGGTGGGGAGGCACTCACAGGGATGTAGGCCCCTACGTCTGCCACAAAGCCCGGGTGCTGCTTGAGCCACAGCTCCAGGTCCTTCCTCTTGGGGGCGTCCTCGCCCGCCAGCCGCGTGCCGTCCTTCAGGTTGATGACGGACACGCGGCTCTCGGCATCCTGGGGGCTGTGGGCCAGGGGGTTGTAGGCCTGCTGACCGGGGGTCGCAGCCGGGGAAGCAGCGGCAGAAGCAGCAGCGACATGGGCAGCACCCACCCAGCCTGGGGGGACCTGGGGGGAGCGCAAGGGGAGGACAGGGGAGAAGGGGAAAGGGGAAAGGAGAAATCACATTTGGGAAGAGGAGGTGGGGGTAGGGAGGGATACAGACATATACGCACCGTGAGCACAAAGGTGAGAGGGATTCTCGGAGAGAATGATGGCAAAGGGATGTATGAAGTACAACTAGAAGTACAAGTAGAAGTACTGTTACAGGCAGGGCTCTAAATGGAAAATGTTTACAGATGTACTGTACGTACACAACACTAGTAGTATGATGTAGACATAGATGCAACTAGTTATCATCATACGGTTACCGTTGTAATAACAGTATTTCTACTTCATACATGTCTGCTAGGTGGGTGAGGGTGGGGGGGCGGCAAGGTGGTTGGGATGCTCTGAGGACGCGAAACATGAGGACAAGAGAAGAGAGTAGAGAGAGAGGAGAGAGAGTAGAGTAGAGAGGAGAGAGAGAGAGAGAGAGAGTAGAGAGAGAGAGAGAGAGAGTAGAGAGAGAGAGAGAGAGAGAGAGAGAGAGAGAGAGAAGAGAGAGAGAGAGAGTAGAGAGAGGAGAGAGAGAGTAGAGAGAGTAGAGAGAGTAGAGAGAGAGAGAGAGAGAGAGAGAGAGAGAGTAGAGAGAGTAGAGAGAGAGAGACTAGAGAGAGGAGAGAGAGAGACAGAGAGAGAGGAGAGAGAGAGAGAGAAGAGAGAGGAGAGAGAGAGGAGAGAGAGAGGAGAGAGAGTAGAGAGAGTAGAGAGAGGAGAGAGAGAGAGGAGAGAGGGTTCTTACCCGTTGTTCAGGCGCCGCTGGCGGGCGTCCGGCCCGGTTGAGGAAGAGCAGGTCCATGCCCTCCACGTTCTTCCTGCGGCCACGGCGACGCTTCACCACCGGGGGGCCGTCCAGCACGCCGTTAAGCCTCATCTGCCCTGCCAGAGCTGAAGGGGGGGGGGAGGAGACGTCACGAGTTAGTTAGAACTTACTCTAATACACAGGGCAGCTGACAGAGCAGGACACACGGGTATGTTGTCCTGGGCTCAGGGAGCAAGGGGGCCCAGAATGGGTCCACATTACATCGTATGTATTGGAGTGGCTTATCCCGTGCCCAAACAATGCTATCAGCAGCCCTGCTGTACAATCATATCATTATTGTACCTAATCATTACATCCAGTACACTTATATCTTTGTTAACTAATCATGTCTGTGCTCCTTTACACACATCCACAGACATTTCATATATTTGTCTGTGCTGTACGCCATCTTGACCAGGACTCCCTGGAAGATTGAAACTTCCTAAGAAAATAAAGGTCAAGTTTGCACGACATAATAGTAACCGTGATGTCTTTTGTATATGCACTCCCACCACCGACACTACCCTGACATTATGGGAGATATTAGAAACAAAGTTTTTGATGCCACCTTGTGGTCACTGAAGGGAATGGTTCAATATCAAGACCTACCCTACCGGGCACTTCATGGCATTAAAATAACTAATAAATATAATCATGACAGCTTATTTGCAGACCCTTGCAACGACCATCAAAGGAGATAAGCAATTGCAGGTGTTGCAAGGTTCGTTTGCAATCACTTTCCAATCAGTTTGACACCCTGTGTGAGCATGATTGAGTTTTGGAAAGTCGGACAAGATTTCTAACCACCATGCAACATTGCCAGTCCAGAATGAATTGATGTCTGTCTGCGGATGTAGACGTTGCTTTAAGTCAAATGTGCCTACTATGACACCATTCCACTAGTAGCACAGCGTGCACTATAGGGCTACCCAGGGCCAGATTATCCATAAGGGCCAGGGGCACCGACCATTTACAGTTAAGTAAGGGGGCACCTGCGAGGTATTAGTGCCCGGGGGGCACCACAAGGTCTTAATACGGTCCTGGGGCTACCTATAGCATGTAAACCCTAAAGCTATGTGTGTGCAGGTGCTACGTACCGTGCTGGTAGGCAGCGGCAGCGCTGGAGGTCTTGGTGAAATCTGTGAGGCTGGTATCGGAGGCGCTCTGGAGCTCCTGCAGGCGGGCCAGGTACTGCTGCTGGGCCAGGGGGCCCTCCTCTGCCCCCTCCAGGGGCCTCTTCAGAGGCAGGCCCCCGGACTTCTGGAAGGTCAGCTTCAGGCCTCCCTCCTGCTGCAGCAGAAGAAGGATGATGGGAAGGGGATGGAATGGTCAGTTAACTTATTATGTGTAAACAAAACAGACAAACAAAACATAAACATTCACAAACATCTCTCTCTCTCTCTCTCTCTCTCTCTCTCTCTCTGTCAAACACACATGCACACACACACACTGTTCTTCAAACACACATCTACTCCTCTCTCTAGCACGCACACACACACGTACACTGCATATCCATCTCTCCACCTCTACTGTATAGTATGCAGTCTCACACACGCAAATAGTACATCTATACATCTCCCACACACACACACACACACACACACACACACACACACGCGCAGACACACATGTACAACAGACTGGGTCACACACAAAACGCTCTCTATGCCTTGCTATACTGTAGATATACAGAAATAAAGGGGGCAGAAAATAGAACAGAAAAAGTAGGGAGGAGAACCAAACCCAACAAGGGAGCGACCAGAGGAGAGGAGAGGAGAGGAGAGGAGAGGAGAGGAGAGGAGAGGAGAGGAGGGGAGAGGAGAGGAGAGGAGGGGAGGGGAGCTGATGAGAGGAGAGGAGAGGAGAGGAGTGGAGAGGAGAGGAGAGGACAGGAGAGGAGAGGAGAGGAGTGTGGGTGAACAACACCACACTACCAACACCAGGCAGAACTGGGCCAAGCACCCAACAAGTGGTGCGGTGCCACTCTCTGCGGCCTGTATTGTTAACTTTATATTTAGCCTTCCTTTAGCTTTCAACTCTGCCCTTCTTAATTAAGATACTAACAACAGCGCTTGGCTTTCAGGAGAGTAGGAGAGCTGCTCCACAGCATTACAGCAGAGAGTTTTTAAAAATAAAATCATGATGGGAGAGTAGAGAAGAGCACAGCAGCGGCAATAAATCAGGCTAATGTACGTGGGAGGTCTCCAATTTCTGCCTTCCTGATGGCGCAGAGAGGGGTAAAAGTAAGCCGAGTGATAAACTGCGAAATCTGCATCAAATTAAAATGTTTGTCCTGCCTTGATGAGGGAAAAGGGCTGTGGTTTACGCACGCACGCACGCACCCACACACACACACACACACACACACACACACACACACACACAGAGAAGGGAGTGTCAGCGCGAGCTGGGTGGGTCTCTAATCTGGTGGCTTTGTGAGGTTAGGGCGCTAACAGCAAGGGGTTTCCCTAACCACCACAGCAGGGGCCAGGGCAGGGGGCCAGGGCACAGCCGGGGGCTTCACACCCAGAAGCCAACTTAGCAAAGCAGGGAGGGCACATGAACACACAGGGTATTCCAGCCTTGCTAATGTGAATAACACCCATTTTTCGCTGATTTCACCAAAGGACTGTAACTAGTTCTATGTGTAATTAATAATTGGATACTCCGTGGTGAAATCCCGTTACAAATGGGCGGTACACTCACTAGCAAGGCTAGAACGGTTCACTTTGAGAAAACCCCACTGTGGGTGTAGCCAACAGGAAGCTAACAGGCTAACTGTCTGCATGGGTAGCCACGTGGCGTTAGCTTTTTAGGGCTTTACTGTATTAGCAACAATGAAGGCAATCAGCTGTTTGTAGAAAACAAAAAAAACACCACAACAAAACACTGTTGCTGGCAGAGCTTTTGTTAGAAAGCCCATAGTGAGCACATTAAGCCGTAAACGCTGAGAGAGAGAAAGGGGGGAGAGAAAAAGTGAGAGAGAGAGAGAGAGAGAGAGAGAGAGAGAGAGAGAGAGAGAGAGAGAGAGAGAGAGAGAGAGAGAGAGAGAGAGAGAGAGGGAGAGAGGGAGAGAGAAACAAGGAAGGATACGGTAGACTAGAAAGACAGAAAAGAGGCACAGAGCTAGAGAAATCGAAAGGCAAGAAAGAGAGGGTACAGTGTTAGAGACGAGAGAGAACTATAAAGAGCGATGGAGAGAGTAAGAGAGAGGGACCGAGAAAGAGAGCAAGAGAAACATTATGTGCGCAACTGTGGGACTTGAAGCTGGGCCGGGCTACTGCTGCGTGGCCAGGAGGTGCGGTGCGGTGCGTCCAACGCAGCACGGTGTGTGTGTGTGTGCGTGCGCGTGCATGGTGTGTGTGTGCATGAGGGTGTGTGTGTGCGTGTGGTGTGTGCGTGCATGAGTGTGTGTCTTATTTCTTTAACCCTGTGTGAGTGTTAGTGTGTGTGTGTGTGTGTGTGTGTGTGTGTGTGTGTGTGTGTGTGTGTGTGTATCGCTGCTTGGTGCTCAGATTTATGTGCCTGCGGAGGCTGTTTACTGTAAACGGGTGGATAGGAGGCAACCAGGAGGAGGTGCAGAGCAGAGCAGAGACAGGGGTGGAGCTATAGGGAGGGCGAGCAGGGCACTTACCCCTGGGCCCAGGGCCCACCCGTATTGCTGGTGGGGGCCCTATTGAGCTTGGAAAGCTGTATAGGGGGCCCTATAAGTGTCTTGCCCTGGGGCCTTGTGTACAATTGTTCTGCTGCTGAGCAGAGCCTCTCATAAATTACAGCACTGTCAGCACAGCAGCCGTTTGCTCAGGAGAATCAACGGAGAGAAAAAACAAAAAACAAAACACACACACACACAGTCAAAAAAGTGAAAAAAAGAGGGGAGATGGGTGGGGGTGGGGTAAAACGAAAAAAAAAGGAGTGCTGAACACTGCAGTTAGCAGCCAGGTCCTGAGGGAGAGGAGAGCAGCTCTGGCGAAGCACTGGGAGAGGGCAGCGGCGGAGGAGGAGGAGGAGGAGGCAACAGCAGAGGAGGTTGCTGGTTCTTAGCCGGATGGTGGAGGGGCGGAGGGGGAAGAACTGGGGATGGGATGGGATTGGGGATGAGATGGGATGGGGAGGGGGGAGGTGATTGGTTGGGTTGGTTTAGAGAGCCGAAGTCACGCACCTCCTGGTCATAGGCCCGTGGGACCAAAGCAGTGATCTCTAAAAATATTGGACCGAAAATCTACAGAGAATATCTTTATATTTTTATATACAAAATAGATGCCAGAAATCAGTCCTTAGGTCACATGGGCCTGACCAGAACGGGCAAGACATAGGCTCTCTATTGGATGGGAATGGGGTGGTTATGGGGAGGGAGGTTGGGGTTTTGGGGTGGGGTAAGGGATGGGATGAGGTTGGATGGGGTAAGGGATGGATGGAGATGGGGAGGTTGAGATGAACATACGTTATTGACTTTGACTGAGAACTCCTTGTCTGGAACATGCTTGGTCACCTTTGACCCTTGTGGGGAGGCGGCAGCGGCGTCCTCGGAGGCCAGGAGGCTGCTGCTGCTGCTGCTGGTGGTGGCTGCTGCAGATGCAGCGTGGGCGCCCGCCGTCGCCACCTGGTGGTTGTCCATGAGCTTGGTGGTGTAGAAGGAGGCCACGGCGGAGCCCGGCTCGTAGGAGCGCCGCGTACCGGGCCACTTGCCCTTCAGCACCAGCTGGCAGATGCTGTCCAGGCGGTTGATCATCACGCGATCCTGTGGACAAGATGGGAAGACAACACGTCAATACAACATATGAGGAGAGCAGGTGAAGACAACACATAAGGACAGCACGTCAAGACAACACATAAGGACAGCACGTCAAGACAACATACATGTGTACAGGGAACAAATCAAGAAATAAAGGAATGAGGAGGGAACAAATATTGTATGATAATGGGAACATTATTGCAAGTTGTGTTGAATGTACAGTCTTGCGTGTACAGTTTGCGGAGAAGAGAATGCCAACATGTCAAGAAATGCAGGAATGAGGGGAGAGAAGCAGACTATTGCAGGTGTATTATTCTGTGTTTTCCTTTTGGATTTTTTGTGCAATTGTTATGGAGAGGATTCTTGAGGAAAGGAGAATAATTTTGTCTGTGCATAAATGTGTCAACTGCTCGCAAGACTGCGTTCTATTGTTGGTCACACTGTTCTGGAGATAAGAGAACATGTGCTGAGAGAGAACTTGAAGAGAGAGAGGAAAAGACAGAATATCGCAGGCTTAAGGGAATATGTACCATTTCCTTTTTTGGCGTCTCCGTTTTGGGATTGTCAGTGGAGATATGTCAAAGCAGGACCTAAATAATCTAAATGTCTAGCACATTTTTGGGCCAACCCATTTGTGGATACATGTGCAGCACAGAGCCCCAGAAGGATTGATGTTAAGACAGACAGAAAGATCTCTTTACAGGGAAAGGGTTTCAGTTGGGCAGTTGCTGTGTGTTTGTGTGTGCCTACTTTTTAGCGCTTCCAAGAATATTTTCCAATAAGTATGCAAAAATGTACAGAGTGTGTGTGTGTATGTGCGCGGCACATGTCAATCCCGGGTTAGGAAAGTAAAAAACCTGCCACAAATAATTATTCGGCACAAATTATTGAGCACTCAAGGCAAGTACACCCGCTACTTAATGGAGTCACATGTGTTGCAAGGAAACCGTGGCAGGGTTTTAATGCTTTCTGAACCCAGAATTGACACCTTTGGGCCCACGTTGAGTTTGTATATTGTAGTGTAGTGTGGTATAGTATAGTGTGGTATACTACAGTGAATTGTAGCATGGTAAAGTGTGGATTGTGTCCTTCCTACCTTTGGCCAGTAGGAGGCAGCGAGCATGTAGCCTCCTCCCTGGAAGGGGTTGGGGGGGTGTGCCAGGCCGTTCTCTATTACGTTGCTCTCCAGCGTCTCGTCCTGAGTGGTGCTGTGTGACGCCACACTGTCCTCGTCAAAGCCCTTCACAATGGCCACGGCCGACGCTGAAATACACACACACACAAACGCACGCACGCACACAAACACACGTGCACACAAACACACGCGCACACACAGGCAGGCAGACACACACACAAAGTCGTTAACACCTCCTACACACACATCCGTCCTTCGCACAAAGGCTCTTAACACTTATTTGGTGTAATTATCTCAGCCACCCAGGCCGCCTGTGTTTTAGCGGTTTCCAAATGGGAGCAGAGTGGACCAGCGTCACGCTCTGCAGAGACCTGGTTCAGTGACCGCTTATTTGGCTAACAAAAGCTGCTAAAACCCCCTTACAAAACACATTACTTAGCGAGGTTAAAGGCCTCACACTGTTTGCATGAATACGGTTTAGTAAATATCGTCTTAATTGCTTCAGAAAACACTGGGGATTGCTTCAGAAACCTCTGAGATGGATTTAAAAAAATGCTCGGCAGCCTCGGCAAATCAGTGTAAATCAGTTCATTGCCATGTTTTTCAGGGTCACAAGAGTGCTGTTGGTAAGAAAAAGACCAAGGACATTTGATGCCTGGTAGACTGAATAATGAATTGGTGTCTAACAGCAACTGAATGGGTTATAAAAAACGAAGTTAATGGACCGCTGAAAAATTTAAACTAATGTTACCTGCTGGTTTGATTTTTTCATTATATTAAGTGTGTCTTGTCCCTTCAGAGACATGAAAAGGCAGTAATATGACTGAACTCACATTAACGTCTGCTTACGGAGCACCTTCAATCAATCTTCAACCAATCTTATTTATATAGCACACTATCAAACAAAACTGCCATTCAATATACTAGAGAAGAGAGAAAGAAAAAGAAAAAAAGATTTTGTATTATATATAGTAGATAACTAAACCATCACCAAAGGCAGATGAAAAAAGCTGGTTCCAGCATTTGGCAGCATAGGCCTTGTAGACTCACCATTTTTCTGTCCGTCCTCAGCATCACTGCCGCTGTCTGAGGAAGATGAGGATGAAGATGAGGAAGATGATGATCCTGAGGAGCAAGAGGAAGAGGATGAGGAACTGGAGCCTGAGCCCGAACGGGAGGAAGAGGAGGAAGAGGAGGAGGAAGAGGAGGACGAACGAGACGAGGAGCTCGATGACGATCCTCCGTCCGAGTCAGAGTCGGATCCAGATGGCTGCCGCGGCGGCTTGTTCTTGCTGCGCTCCGACCGGCTCTTCTTGGACTTCTTCTGCTTGCGTCCGGCAGCGGCAGGGGGGTTGGGGGTCAGTGGCTTGGTGCGGGCCGCCTCGCCGTCTTTACCCACCACGGGCTTGACCTCACCGTCCTCCGGCTGCTCTTTCTTGGGAGTGGCGGGTGCAGTGGTAGGGGCAAGGGCGGTGCCAACCTCTCCTGCAGCAGCAGCAACAGCAACAGCAGTTGCGGTGGGCTTGACCTCCGGCTTAGCCTCCTCACCCCCGATACTAGCCATCTCCGCCGGCTCCTCCTTCACCATAGCTGTGTCCTCCTCTTCTTTCTTCACCAGAGCCACTGCGGGAGCAGGCGATGTTGCAACAGAGGAAATGGTGGCTGCAGCAGCAGTAGCAGCAGCAGCTCCGGTGGTGGCAGAGGCGGACGCAGGCGGTGTGGCAGCGGCTGCCTGTTGGAGGTGCGTGGGCAGCTGCGGCGTCGGGGTGCGCGACTGCACCTGCGCCAGGGCGTGCGAGTGCGCGGCCGAGGGGGTCGCCCCCTGGTGGCCGGGGTGCTGAGGCAGCGGCAGGCCCTTGTTCTGGCTGTAGTTGCGCTGCGCGGCCATGAAGCTGAGCTCGGGATCGCGCAGGATGTGGTAGTCGGTGCGGCTGACGCCATGCTTGGCGGCGCCCAGGAGCAGGTCGCGGTCGTGCAGGCCCGCCTCCCACCACACGGGCAGGTCCTGGCCCGACTGGCACAGTGCCAGGCGCTCGTACAGCTGGGGGTGGCGCAGCACCTGCTCCCTCACCTGGCGGAGCAGCTCCACGCGGTACAGGGTGCGAGAGGCGCGCTCCTCCGTGATGGGCTGGATGGACAGGGACGGGTCCACCGCATCTGAGGCAGGAAAAAAAACGAAGACATGGTGGAAGTTAACAAGGGAGCGTCTTGGAGTACCATGAAAATTGCCATACAAAACTGATATAATAATGATGATAAAATAATAATGATAATAATAATATAATTATTATTATTATTAGTAGTAGTAGTAGTAATAAGTGAGACTACCATTTCAATAGTCTGAGAAATAAATATGTCGGGACCACACAGAGGGTCAGCAAAGAATAGCTTACAGAAAGTGCTAAGCATAATAATATTCTGGAAATGTTTGTGTTAGACTCAAAATGAGAGGTGGTATTGAAATGGGGATGGGAAAAGGGGGACATGGAGGTTTTTTTCCCCATTATGATATTGTGTAATGGATACATTTCAAGTCATTTTCACTGACTAAACAATGATTGATGATGGTGTAATGCCTTGGTCTCGCCATAGTGGGCATCTCACATATCGAAGCTGTCTAGTCCATGATTAGATCATAAGATGGAGACGAGAACAAAATGAAGAAGCAGTGAATAGATGGCCATCAGAGTCATACCTGCAAATATTTCTTTTTGAATGGTTCCAACCACGTGTGTGGTGTGTGTGGTGTGTGTGTGTGTGTGATGGAGAGAAAGCGTGAGGGAGAGGGAGAGAGAGAGGAAGAGGGAGAGAGAGAGGAAGAGGGAGAGAGAGAGGGAGGGAGAGGGAGAGAGAGGGAGAGGAAGAGGGAGAGAGAGGGGGAGGGAGGGAGAGAGAGGGAGAGAGAGAGAGAGAGGGAGAAAGACAAAGAGAGCGAGAGATGGGAGAGAGAGGGAGAGAGATGGACGGGGGAGTAATCTTTACCGGATTCTTTGGGCGGTAGCCGGCAGACTCTGCGGCACATGGTGGTGAAGGCGCACAGGTACTTCTGCAGACTCTCGTCCGTCTTCTTGTGCAGCCGAGCCATGGCCCGGAACTTGGTCCAGTCGAAACGGCCGAGGTCCGGATCGAACACCACGCCGAAAGTGGACACCACGCGGTAGAAATCTGCCTCCTCTCTCCTCGTCCACCTGGAAGAAGAGTTTCAGACGGTTTAACACAGGCCCATAGACAACAGTCATTAAAGCGTAACCCCAAAAGGCTTGGACCCACATATCAGAAAATACCATAACTTGTGCTCATTCTGACTTCTATTTCACTGTGACGGACTGCAGTGTTACAAGATGTTCTAGGGAAGGCATTGTTTAATGGCCTCTGTGGTGCAACAAATGACAGAGTGTGTGAGGCAAGATCAGCTACACTTCAGTTTTGTATATCAAACCCAAAAGTAAATGCTTTACAGAGGAGTGTAAGGTACAGTGTGGAGTGGGCAGCAAGTCTATGTCAACTTAAGGCAGGGACAGAACCAACCCAAAGGCAGTGCGTAGTGCTGGAACATACAGCATGACGGAAAAAAGTTGTACCGTGCAACACAGTGGATCTCCTGCTGTTCAAAGCAACAAGGCTACTGAAAATGTTGTGCATTCTCTAGTTTGATCTTGTGCTTTTGCGACTGCAATAAACCAAGGCCAAGCTGATGTACTTTCCACACATTTTTCAGCACATTCTGAGTGAAACCAATATATCTCACGACAGTGTCCCTTTCTGGAAAATATTTTACAGCCCAAAGTACAAGACCATATGTGACATGTGACATATACTGCATTTGATTTAATAATGCAAGGCTGTGGCTGTCAGATAGGTGCTGATATGTAATGAAAAATGAGGGGGGGGGGGGGGGGAGATCAAATCTTTTGCTGAGATGTTAAATGTTTCAGCAGACACTCTGAGCTGAGGTTCCCTGCTGCGGTGAGCCCGGTGGAGGCGGGACGGGACAGGACAGGACAGCTCTGCTTTCATGGAAAAGGAAGTTTCAAGATGAACACTTGGCTATGGCAGGTAGGTAAGAGCTTCTCCTGTTCCTCTAAGGGGTGTAGCCTCCATGACGATAAGATGCTAATTAATTATTTTCGATACTTAAGAATGCCCCACGATGCTATATAATATGATTGTTTTTGACTTGTTTCCAATTACTTTTACCACTTCTATTATGTTATGGAGCTAGGGCATTGGGCAGGGGCCAATGATTCGATTATTTCCGATACTTAAAAATGCGATACAATGCAATTCCATTCAATCGTCAGATTGTATTGCGATATATCGATACATTTCGATTATTATTTGCTCCTCTCCTCCGCTGAATAATGTGGTGATGGGGAAAGGATAGCCTTGTGTCTTTGTCCAGGTTACAGAGGAAATATGAGGCACTCAAGGTTACAATTTTTTACTTTTTATTTCGGCTAAAAGATGAGCACCAAGGAAAAAAGGTGAAGACCCAGAAGCACTGATCTGATTTCCTGCTTGTTTTTGAGCCTTGTGTCTTTATTGCAACATCAAGCCAACTTCCTGCTATAAGGTTTACAATGGTTCATGAACTAGCGCTGAAAATCAATTAAAAGTTTTAAACTTTCTGTTCTCGGGCCCAGATAGTCATGTTCACCTTGCCAGTGCTCAACTAAAAAGCAGACGCTGGAATTAACTGTGTAAATGGTTCATTTGCACAATAATGTGCAATACAGATGGTAAGTCACTGAATATTTACAAATGTACCGGTGCCAGGAGTTTATGAAAAGAAGTGGAAAACAAGACAGGGGAGTGAATAGAGATGAGCAAAGGAGACTGAGTATTTCGTTCAGGCTGTGCAGGTGTAATATCTTTGCTACTTCCAACCGACTGGAGTTCTCAGGAGGCCTAACCTTATAAAACAAACATCATACTGTATTCCTGTCTAAGAGCCTACCTCAATGTGTTGACACTGACGCAGGTTATCCGAAATAGCTTAACTGCAAATACTCATGACAAGACTGAATCTGTATCTGTAGATATCTGTGTTTGTAAAGGAGCACAGATATATGTCTGGCAGTGGTAAAAAAAAAAATTAATCAGCTTCCCCATCTCATGCTGTGCTTACATGAGGAAAAAAAAGACGACTAAGGCTGTCTGTAGATATTGAAGAATCCGCCTACATTTCCTTGCCGAGATGGATTCAGTACAACCAGTTTTTTTAAATTCCCCATTGATGTTAAATCATTGAGAGATTAAACTTGAGCAGCCTTCGGCAGCGTGAACAAACTCTGAGTGCCAATCTTCCAATAAGCCTCAGCAGACATCATCTTAGATGTAGGAATCAGATGGTTGTTTAAGTGTGTGAATGATGTGTGATGATTTGGCTGTTGCATACAAGCCCCAAGCCATTAGGGAGTCCTCAATTCATTATGAGTCCAGAACATCTAACACATATGGAATAAGGCCATATTTACCCATGCTTTTGCCACCAAGCCCTCTTAAATGCTTTGCCAAAATCAGAGGCAGTGCTAGCAAATACAGGAGACACTGCTGTGACTACAATATCACCAAGAGAAGCTTAAGACTAGGGGTGTAAATCACAGCTTCCATGAAGAGTCAATATCGATTTCTTAAGGCAGCGATAAGATTATTTTTGATACTTAAGAAGGCTCCATGATACAAAATGATACAAATGCTCCAAGATACGAAAAGCAGCTAAGGCCTTGGTCCAGGGCCAGCGA
>NC_085878.1:32532999-32557999 GCF_034702125.1 Engraulis encrasicolus
CGCTTTCCATTCTCCTTTCTTCTACTGTGCCGTCTGCCTGTACTTATTCATACGTGCTTGGTCTCATCAGGGTATCTCTGATATCAATATCCTCTACCCATCCAACTCCTCCTCCCTCCCGTTCCCCTTCTCTACTTTCTTTACCTCTCTCTACCACCCCATTCCCTCTCTCTCTCTAATATGCTCTTTTCCCTTCTCCACTTTCTTTACCTCTCTCTGCCTCTCCTTCCTCCCCTCTGCTCTCTGCCCCTCTCTCCACCACCCCTATGCTCTCTCTGTCCCCACCTCTCTCTCCCAGCCCATGCCCTCGCTCTCTCTAACTCCCTCTCTCTCTCACACTCTTTCTCTCTCCCCTCCTCTGCTATATCTACCCCTCCCCCTGCCTGTCTCTGTCCCTCTCTCTCACCCCTCTGCTCTCTGCGCTCTCTCCCTCGCTCTGCACTCTCCCTCTATCCCTCTCTCTCACCCCTCTGCACTCTCGCTCTGCACTCTCGCTCTGCACTCTCTCTCTCTCTCTCTCTCTCTCTCTCTCTCTCTCTCTCTCTCTCTCTCTCTCTCTCTCTCTCTCTCTCTCTCTCTCTCTCTCTCTCTCTCTCTCTCTCTCTCTCTCTCTCTCTCTCTCTCTCTCTCTCTCTCTCTCTCTCTCTCTCTCTCTCTCTCTCTCTCTCTCTCTCTCTCTCTCTCTCTCTCTCTCTCTCTCTCTCTCTCTCTCTCTCTCTCTCTCTCTCTCTCTCTCTCTCTCTCTCTCTGGCTGCATTGGTGGCATTCCAGCTCTGGAGTGCGAGTGCTGTGTGCGAGAGGGGAAAGTGCCGACGTCAGCAGGCTGGGCCGGCGCGGCGTGTCCCCGGGTGGCCGAGGCCGTGTCACCAGATCGAACCATCCTCGGGTTCAGCGGCGCCGCTGCCACCGGAACAAAGGGGAACTTTCTGTGTGTGTGTGTGTGGGCAGCAGTGAAGGCAGTAGCACCAGTAGCAGTGGCAGAGCAGAGCTGTGTTGCGCTCCCTGCCAAAAACCTAGCCACCACCACTCTCTCCTTCTCCCTCTCTCTCTCTCTCTCTCTCTTCCTCTGTCCTCACTCACCCTCTTCTTGTGTCGTTTTGGGCCATTCACTTGTCCTCACTCTTTCACTTAATCACATCTACATACACACACACACGCACGCACGCACGCACAGACACACATGTATTTATAATTTCAGAAATGCATGCATTCTCAGAAATGAAAGAGAAACACAATTGAACTCAAACTACATTGTACTTAAAGTGACCGTTATATTCTCTCTGCTTTGCTCTCTGCTTCCCCACCCCCATTGCAAACACTGAGTCACCGTCCACAAGGTGAGATCACCTCTGATCTCGTGCTCACTCACTGCAGTCCAACGATGGCACCAAACGGAGTGGAGGCTGTAGATGTCTGCCATCTGTTGCACAATTTTAGTCGAGCTCGGCAAAACTCGGTAGATTTTAACAATCCTTTTGATCTTTGGTCATTTTTATTCATCAAATGTGTGTATATTTAACAAATGTGCGTAAACTAAAAGCTCATCAATGCTTGTCTGTACAGGTAACAGTAAAATCTTTCGTTTCAATGAAACTGAAAGCATTTTCTGCGTCAACACAGTGTGTTTGCATTCAGGCATGTGGTGTTACTCCACATATGCACTAGAGGGCAGCCAAGAGTCACAAGTTACTGACAACAACAAACATGGCGTCCGTGGGGGAGGTGCTTAGCCATAGCCATGTACCTGTTGAAATCGAGAGGCTTGTAAAGGCAATTCAATGCACCACAACATGGAGACTCCTCTCTTCACCAGGAAAAAAAATACTTGAAAATACTAGTCACAATAAAATCTGATATCAAAGCTCCAATAGGAAACTTGTGTATGGGTACACACAGCTACATCAAAGTCCATGTTCATGTTTAATTTTACGCATAATTGAATATTTAAATGCAATATCCCTTTCCTAGTGTCTAAGAAACAGAACCAATACATGCACCAAGCTCAAGTGTTAACTCCGCATCATTGAACGCAATAAGCATGCTTTTTAATGTAGGCAGTGACTGAGCATGTGTTCAGCGTGTGTTGTGAATAAGTATGCGTTTATATGGGGGGGAGCTCCGCCACTGCTGTGTGTGTTTGTGTGTCTGTGAAACACTTCCTCTCTGTTCTTGAACAGTGTGTGAAGTGAATGTGTGCATGTGTGTCGGCACAGCACCTCTCACCTCCAGTGAGACGAGAGACCTAAAGGGTGCTAGTGTGTGCCTTCCAGTTTCTCTCTACTGCTGCTCTGGTTTTATTGAACAAAGTGTGTCTCTCTCAGCAATTAGGGACTCCGCCAGGGACAGCTGGGAAGTGGCGGGAAAGCTGTGGCTGTCGATCACTCGCACTCGCACTCACACTCGCATCATACACACTCACGTGCATTTTGTTTTGCAGTGCTGCGGGCAACGACAACAACAACAACAGCAACAAGCATAAACCTGTTGCTGTGCCACAGCTTTATATTTTGTTGTTAATTGAATAAGTATAATCACACTAAATTTGTCTTTAAAACAGAAAATCTCTCACCACCTGGGGTTACTATGGCACTCTGTACACACCATAACACCTGCAAGTGGTGTTAACGTGAAGCAAAGCAAACTGGAAATAATAACTGGAGAGAAAGCACAGAAACAGCACAGTGCTTTTTCTTTTAATCAGCACAGATGCCATTATCTTCTTCTTTTAATCGAGTGCACAACATAAGGACTGCACTGGACAGGAAATAATTCAGGTGGCAGCCCGTTTCACTGAGAAATCAACACTGAGAAGTGACAAACGTCCAAAGCACATTTCATCCTTCCAAATCAAATATTTTTTTCTATTATACCATGTTAGTTCATGCTGAAACACACCACTTTCATTATTGTGTTCAAACATTTAAATATTTAATACAATAAGAAATCGTTAGTAACTTAAAAGACAGAAAGGAGACAGAATGGTCTCTTCCTTCCTCTCATTGGTATTAATGTCGGTTTTGAGCTGGCTAGAAACAGCTACAGCTCTTAACACAAACATTAACAACTCTGCTAACTATTCTCGCCTCACAGAAATTCAAGCTGACGGCAGGTCAGAGTATTCCCGCCTGGCAGACATCTCCAAGACTATCCTCAGTGTCTGCTGAACCATCTCCATTTCCTAAAATCAAATCAGACCTACTGCCTCTCACAAGCTCCAGTTTCGCCTTGGCTTAGAGAGACACACTTACCGGACTGAATAATCGCGCAATGGCACAATCACAGCCTTTATACACATACCGTACACACACTTTCCCCCTCACAACGCAGCACTTTACACAGCAAATATGTCTACGGAGATTCCAAAAATCATTTCCAAGAAGGAACTAGAGTCTTTGTAATGGTTTGCATAACCTTGACCCAACTCCTCAAGTGAACCTCGTACTGAATTCGCCCATGCTTCCACCAACACCATCAGGGCTCTACATTAACACCAGTCAACCAGCCAAATGCTGGTGAAAATTCAATTTGGCTGGTAGAAAAGAAAACTTACTAGCCACTTGGACCCATTAGTGAGGGTGTATTAGGCTAGTGAGATTAACAACAATGGGCGAAGGAGAGGAGAGGGATGACCCCGTCACTATTTTTTAAAAGTGGCGTGGTGGCAGGCTGAGTTTGAGAACCAGAGAGATCAAGATATGGAGGGCCCCACTCACTTGTTGCAGTGGTGCTTGAGGTGCTTCTTGTAGCCGTCGTCCTGCAGCATGTGCTCGGGGTTGTGCTTGCGGATCCACTCGGCCTTCTGGATGTCGAAGCCCGTCGACTGGGTCTTCATCTTCTTCCCCTTCCTGCCCCGCGGCACTGGAGTGGACAGGCCTGGAGAGAGAGAGAGAGAGAGAGAGAGAGAGATAGAGAGAGAGATGATCAGGAAAAAAGGAGCGGAGGAAAAGTCGTCAATCTTCTACCCTCCCATCTTTCACTTCCTCCCTCCCACACACGCACACAAACAGACTTCTATGCTCACTTGTATGCACACACATGCGCACACGCACACCTTCCCAGCAGGGGGAAGACGTATGGTGTTTGGAAGGGGGAGTGTTTTTGTGGGCTTTTTTTTTTTCCATATGAAAATGTCAGCAGAATGCAGCACTGCGGTGGTCCTTTCTCTCCCCCTGTCTACCTCTCTCTCCCCCTCTCTGCTGGATCGATGAGGAAATCTATGTTTTTGCTCCCCTTTTACCCACCCACGAGCCCAGCACACGTGCACGCACACGCACACATCTTAGCACATAAACGCTCTCTCTCTTAAACGCATGCGCGCACACAGTCTCTCTTGAGGTGTGTATATATGTGTGTGTGTGTGTGTGTGTGTGTGTGTGTGTGTGTGTGTGTGTGTGTGTGTGTGTGTGTGTGTGTGTGTGTGTGTGTGTGTGTGTGTGTGTGTGTGTGTGTGTGTGTGTGTGTGTGCCAGCAGCCACTGGGCCTGGGGGACTGGTGGTCTGGGGGTGTTGCTACTGGGAGTAGGCTACTGGGGCTGGGGATAATCTGCAGCAGCAAATCATGCATTTTTTATTGCACTGAACGGAGCTGAGCTGAGCGCCCGCCATGCAGCCAGCTACCATTTCTCAAGCCCCCACAGGGGATTGGCTCTGCTCAGCGGAGGCTCCTCTGTGGGCGTATACAGCTCATGGCTCAGGGGTGGGGCCGCATGGGTAGTGGCACGCTGACAATGTCTGTATGAGTGTGTGTGTGTGTGTGTGTGTGTGTGTGTGTGTGTGTGTGTGTGTGTGTGTGTGTGTGTGTGTGTGTGTGTGTGTGTGTGTGTGTGTGTGTGTGTGTGTGCAGCATGGTGTGTTTAAGTCTGTGCGAGTGGGCGTGTACAGGGATTGGGTCGTGGTGAGTGCGAATGTCAGGGCAAGTGCACGCGCATAATTGAAAATCTGAACAAGAGCATGAAGTCCTTGTCAATGAGGCTCAAGGCCGGTCTGCTGGTACATGTACGTGTATGTATCTGCGTGTGGATATAATACTTTTCCATGCATAAATGAATGTGCATGCCACGCATAAATTACAGTTCCTCTTTCTAATAAGTTCTGGTGCAAAGAAATAAAATAATGAAAATGTGTATGAGTGTGTGTTGATTTCCAGTAAGTGCCTAATAGGGTTCTACCAAATAAGATGATGTGTGATAAAGTGAGTTGTGTGTGTGTGCGCACGTAATTGTCGTAAATGTCCACGTGTGTATGTGTGTGCGCTTGTCCTCAAATGTCCACATGCGCGCGCGCGCGCGTGTGTGTGTGTGTGTATTTACCCAGGTGGTTCTTCAGCTCTTTGGTCTGGCCGTCCTCGGTGGGTGCGATGAGGTCCCACATGAAGCTCTTGATCTTGTCGTCGCCACGGTAATGGACTAGGCAGTAGGCCAGCAGCGCGCGGCAGATCATCTCCACGTCGCGCTCCGTCAGCGGACGCTTGAAGCGCCCGTGCAGCAGGATGTCCTTCCAGCGGCCCCAGCTAACAAGACACACATGCACACGGACAGACACGGACACACACAGATGGACACACATACACACAGACGGACACACACACACACAGACGGACACACACACCCACAGACGGACACACACACCCACAGACGGACACACACACCCACAGACGGACACACACGGACACACACACGGACACACACGGACACACACAGACAAAAGAATAAACAAGACCTTCAGTGGTGCTGAATGATTAGATTCGGGCTATAATTCTGCGAGAGACAATTTCCTGGATGGCTCATCTACCAGGGATTGGATTATTTAGTATTGTTTTTAAGATTATATTCAAATGAGGACATGGCAAGAGTGTACCCAATACATCAACAACTCAGAGGGGGGCCCTATATAGTAGGCTTATGAAGGTCTATAGGTTGTGAAGCTCCATGGATTTTTCCTTATGAGCAATACAGTGGCCTTGTGTTGTGATGGTGAACTTGGATTAGCCACTCGGAGACCCTGAGCTGGAAAAATATACATCAAAATAAGAATATGAGAAGAGCCAATCGTGTCTATGTACGAGATATAAACGACTGAAAGGGTCTCTAAGCTTTGAAGGTCTTTAGGCTGCAAGGGCTCCATAAAAAGGCTTCATCAGCAGTATTGTGGCCTTGGTGGTGGGTGTTTGTGTGGGGGGAGGGGAGGTACAGTATATTCGCATCATGCACTGCGGGACACCAGCGCTAACCACAACGCGCGCTAACCACAACGCACGACCCACGCACCACAAGGCAGAGCTGTGACTAGGCACATGCTGTACAAATTAACAGAAATATATTTCTTCTACTGCTTTAACGAATGCAGTCACATTATAGCACCATTATGGCCGAACGCTGTGGGTGACTTTTTCATGTTAGGCCACTCAGACGCATGTGATGTTGGGATGGACAAACAACCCACCACACATGGGGGACCAAGGTGATTGATTGATGTATTTATTTATTTATTTCAGATGTTCTAAGAGGGTAATCAACAGCATCCAAGTCAACAAAACAAAATAATGTCAATAGGGGGGAAAAGCCACTTAACACAACTGAAAAGGGGTGGGAGGAAGCATACTGTGGTTTATTAAATAGGTTATTAAAACCCACCACTACAATAAGCTCATACACCCAGTCATCTGACAGACAGTCAAACTCACCCATAGACCAGGAGGTTCTTCTCAACGCGGAAGCACTCTGTACGTCCGTAGTTGTTGAGGCGGTCGTGCGTCCGGCGCAGTTTGGGCTTGTCCTCTCCCTCGCTCTCGCCGTCCGACAGCTCAGCCAGCTCGTCCTTGGTGGCGCTGAAGGGACGCGTCTGCTTACGCACGCGCGGCGTGTCGATCACCAGGCTGTTCTGTTTTGGCAAACCACACACACAGACAAGACACATCAAGGTCAGACACACGTGCACACACATTCCACACCCCCTCCCAAATGTCAACAGCACTGCAACTTGTCTAACTTGCAGTCTAAGCACCCTTTGAGGGTGAAGATTCTAGAATTGTGGAAGTCTAAATTAAATTTTCATTCTTGATATTATAAGTTATATTTCAAAACCCATAAATTTAACTGTAAATTATCGCTTTATACAACTCCAATATATTTAGCATCAATAGCAATAGCCTGGTTTCTTATTCATTCATACCTCAGGCAAAGATAGATAGATAGATAGATAGATAGATAGATAGATAGATAGATAGATAGATAGATAGATAGATAGATAGATAGATAGATAGATAGATAGATAGATAGATAGATAGATAGAGGCATCAAATGGAACCCCATAATAAGAGAGGAGTGTGCCCAAAGCCCCACCCACTGACAGAGGAGAGCCACGCGGCTGGCCACCTGGCTGCTGCTACTTACTCTGCCATTGACCGTGTCCAGGTCAATCTCTGCCCTCTGTGCCCACTTGGCCCAGAAGTTTGGATCATCCAGAGAGATGTCTGTGCGGTTCCCTGATGCTACAAAGCTAGCCTGCAGAGGGAGAGAGAGGAAGGAAAAAGAGAGAAAGACAGAGAGAGATGAAGCAACACGCATGTACACATGCAACTAACTGTCATTTTGGTTTTCTATGTCACAAAGATCACAATAGTTAAAAACAGGAACTTTGGAGAGAGAGAGAAGAGTATCATCATACAACTACCAATACCAAATAAGGGTACTGATAGCAGTCATATCATATCACTAAGGCTGTAACGATACACCCAACCCACGATTCGGTTTGTATCACGATATATGACCCACGGTTCGATATGCCCCACGATATCACAAAAAAATGGAAAAAAATGGGAAAAAAAAATATAAGAAGAAAATAAATTATATATATACTTTGTAATTAATATCTTTTTTGCATTTACCTGCCTGCATTAATTTTGTAGGTTTACAAGGCTGAATAATGTTGCAGATATAGGCTACCACTGCAACCTGTTCCCAGGTGTTGACATCAAAACACAACACAGAGAAATAAGGGATATTAGTTCACCAAGGAAAAAGGCTTATAAATAGGCTAAAATCATATGTTCATCATATGAGAGAGAGAGAGAGAGAGAGAGAGAGAGAGAGAGAGAGAGAGAGAGAGAGAGAGAGAGAGAGAGAGAGAGAGGAGGGGGGGTCAGGGTGTATGGTCATTGGCAGCTGTCTTACTTTATCAAACATAGCCTATCCAATTAATATCCAAACATTAAAACAACACAGGCCATATATCGTCAGGAAACATGTTGTATTAAGTTAGGCTACTTAAAGAAATGCAACACTTAATTTTGATTAAGTTAAATATTTCCGTAGCTCTTTTTGATCGTGCAGCAGCGCGTGCCCGCCTACAATCAAACCTCGAAATGAACCTCAGTTAGTTCTCACTGCTACGTAACGTGCACATTTTTCGTTTCGTTTTGTGGTTTGACATTTTATCAAGAGCGAGAATGAATGCAGAGGCTGAATGGAGCATGCTTTCTGCTTATGCAGGCGGTAATTTTACAATATAGCCTAACATTAATGTGGGAAGAAATAATGCTGCCTAATATTCTGCCTCAACGTTCGTCCGACTTCGGGCACCTCCCTACAAGCGATTCCAGGCTGGTTTATAGGCAGGCGGAGCATCTCGTGCGCTCTCTCTCTCTCTCTCTCTCTCTCTCTCTCTCTCTCTCTCTCTCTCTCTCTCTCTGCTCCAACGTCAAACTCCACTCGCAATAGGCTACATCGCGCATGCATGAATAAAACAAAAATCTTGAAACGTTTATAAAAGCCTTCTTGGTCTGTTGTTCATTTGTCCTTCACCTTCCGATGTTTGCCCAAGTTTTTCGTCTCACGGAGGTTGCTGAGGCAATGGATAACAACAACGTGCTGGTTGGAAGGATGTTATATGAGAAAGGGGTGAATGGAACTGTTACTCGAACGTGTGCGCCCTTTTTCTACTCGTCTTTTTAAGCGCATATGCAAACTCTTGCCTGTATGTTGCCTGTTGTGTTCTACACTGAGGGTAACAACTTTAAAAGGGCACATCGCGATTCTGTGAGGAAGCTTCGCGATAGGGGTTCGTGGGTCTGCGTACCGCGATCTCTCGGTTCGATGCAATATCGTTACAGCCTTACATATCACCTCACTGATTGAATGATTCATGTCTGCTGTAGTCATTCGGTGAGCTAACGCTGCACTTAACTGCCTTTCCTCTGGCAGTAAGCAACACAGAGTGCATTCCAATATGCGGACTTCAGTCCTCCCTTGCTCACTTGCCTGCTTGTGACCTCATGATGACATCATCCATGACAGAAAATGAATTCCATATCTTGCAAAAGCACAATTCTAATGTCATTTCCTCATTTTCAATCGGGATGGTGAATGAAGAACAGTCCCCCAATAATTGTTTTGGCTAGGCTGACAGTGGGGAACCTTTATTGTTTCCTCCACGGAAGCGGGCGTCAGCCTCAAGCACAAGTGGAGGACAGAAGTCTGTGTATTGGAATGCACTCATACTATGACGCATACTCGTACCAAAAATACTGAATGAGACCAAGATATCGCAAAACACGCCCACTCAATGCAAAAGCGTGTGCTCAAGTTGGGTCTCCTAAGGGGGCGTTGTCCCCATCTTCTTCTTCTCTTTTGGAGGTGTTTGCGACGTGCGCTACCGCCATCTACAGCGCTAAGGGGACTTCATTGATTCTCAACCTCGGGACTCCGAAGGTCTCCTAACCGAAGGTCTCCTAAGGGGGCGTTCACCCGACATAAAGTGGATCCCGGAAAAGAAACAAAATGACGCTTCTTCTTAGATCCACTTTCTTTGCTCGTACTATTCATGCAGAGGCAAGGGAGAGGCTCGTTCGAAGGCCTTCAAACTCCATCAGCATGAGGCCTGGCCCACTCTGTACAGCACATCGCAGTGGGCCAAGAACCACCTCCAACACATGGGGGGAGAGAGACGAGCCAAGCAGCCAGTGACAGGCTACTGCACTTTTTGCATTTGGGCTAATGTGCAACATCTGGTTCTGTGCAAACTGCGCTCTGGCCTGCTGCGTTCCTTGTCGATGTCAAGTTCAACTCCTTTGCCACTGCTGAGTGAGCTGTACAACTGTGCAAAAAAACGCCTCACCCAAGTCACTGAACAAATATTTGTTTTTCTTGTATGTGCATCAACAGCGCTACGTTACAAGTATTTAGGGCATTCGCACTACTACTGTGCGAGAGGAGAGCGGCAGCAACAGTGGAACCAATCAATTCCTACAGTTACTTTGTCACCAATAACAAGCTGCAGCACATTTTTTGCACGATACTAATGCATAACATCTGCTTCTCTCTGTGCAGTGTGTGGCCTTGATCGAGCTCGCTCCTCGTCGCTACTTTGGAACTGCTAAAGAGCTCACTCGGACCATTTAAATGAATGAATATTGCTGTGCATCCCTATTTTGGAAATGTTCGTTTTTTTGTATTGGGAAGTGCATTGCAAAATGCCTTTTATATCGGTTTAAAATGTGTGTTTTCTTGAATGGCAAGTATTCACACACATGGATGAAAGGATTACTAAACTGTCAATTCCAAAAATAAAATGCAAAAGTCAAAAAATGGTGTGATTTTGCAACGAAACTCAACAAATATTTGTTTCCTGGCACGTTGGCATGGGTCCACATCAAGTACTTTGGCCATGCAGACACACAGCCGCATGACAACGTGGATATCCAGCAACGACTATTGTTCCACTACAGTGTTACTCCATCCTTTTTCTGTTCTTCTTCACTTCTTTTCTGCTCTCTATCTGTTCTACATTAATTGTCTACTGCTGTACTCTGTACTGACCCCTCACTCTGTACTTGCTTGAATGTTCTCCCTGTAAGTCGCTTTGGACAAAATCGTCTTTTAAATGAAATGCAATGTAATGACTAAACCCAAAAAGGGAACTGGTTGACTAACAAAGTGCAGTGGTCTAGTCAGAGATAGTTGATAAGGTGAAGACTGTTCATAAGGGGTTCATTTCAGAAACCTCATTGTGACATAACAAGTCATCTGAAAGCGCTCTTCCTCCACCCAATACATACAATGTAATGAGGACCCATTTCTGGGCACCTCCTCTCCCTGGGCCTGGAACAACTGATCCCTTTGTCGCCCCATTTCAGCTTCCTTGCATCGCTTTATGGCTTTACCTTGGCGAAGGTGGATCCTCGTCCCTCGGACTCGATGGTGATGGTCTTGGTCCTCCGCTGGAGGATCTGGTCGATGTCCTCCTCGCAGAATTTGGCGCCCTCGTCCGACTCATCCATGATGGCCCCGTAGGCCCCGCGGCGCAGCAGGTCCTCAATCTCCTTCTTGGACAGCTGCTGCTGCACCTGCTGCAGGACGAACACACACACACACACACACACACATACGCAAAACGCACACACAACACAACACACACAACACACACAACACACACAACACACACAACACACACAACACACACAACACACACAACACACACACACACACACACACACACACACACACACACACACACACACACACACACACACACACACACACACACACACTTAGCTGATGCCTTCATACAAAGTGACTTACAGTTCTAATTGTGTGGTGGTTACAATTCCTGGGGCAATGTGGGTCTAGGTGCCTTGCTTAAGGGCACTTCACAAGTGGATTTAATGTGTAGGGATGCATATTTTGCTCCCTTATGGTAAGGGAGGGGCAAGCATGCACGCCTGCACACGTAAACACACCGACAAACGGATACCAAGGGGGGCAGCCGAAATAGGCCACAAGCAGGCGTCGCCTACCTTTCTGGTCTAGCCATTCAAATTAATCTACTACAGTACAGGGAAATCTTAACACCACTTTCGAGTAACACTACACAGTCTTATTTTAAAATAATAAAAATCATCAAATAAAATTGGTACACAACATTAAGAATGGAAATACGCAGAAGTGCTTTTGAATATCCCACAAGGGCAGTTCACAAGGGCAGTTCCCAAGCTCAACTTGATGGTAGGCTATTTGGTGCCCCTCGGCACAGTATTGGGGATCCCTTTGGGTGGAGACCAAAATAATGGGCAGCTTACACCAGCTCGCAGCACATTGGAAAGTGTTCAACAGGGGCATAGCTTTCACTACAATCAATAACAGTGGCTACATTACATACGCGAGCTCACTGGAACAAAAGTACAGTGGCGGTTTTCAAGAGGTGGAGACCGCAGCTTTAGGAATCGGATTATAAGGATCAATTCAGATTATTACGCTGATTAAAACCTTTAAAATAGGTAGAGAAGGTTATAATTGAAGTCACCCCAGCATTCGGAAGTAATAGTCCACCCCAGTGTTACACTAAGGATGTGATTATTGCGATTAGCACAACTCTTCAGTCAGGTAGACCAGCTAACTGCTTGAGTCACCCATTTCATAGACTGATCTGACTCACGGCAAGACAATTATTCCACAAAGCTGTAATTTTCCAGTTTGTAGTGCTTCTATGTGCCTAGTGTACAGTGAGCGACTGTTCATTAAAGGAAGGCTGACGTAACTGAACTCGCATGGTGAGATTAACCGATCACTTCACATGAATAAATAATCAGAGAGCTAATAAAGCTTGTAACTACTGTACTAGTCCCGCAGATTCCACACACTTCAGAACAGTTTAAAATAAACATCACTGGAGCCTAAAACCAAGGATACTTCAGTAGAGCACTTCTTGCAAGCAGATAACTGCCGTAAAGAAAAGTGGTATTGACAGGCGTACAAAATATCAAACGATATCTACATTGTCTAAAGAAGAAGAAAAACACACAAACACAGATGGGTCCAAGACGCCCAACATGAAATTGGCCTTCAGTGCCAACGGATACGTTTGCTTACTGTAACAGATTACATTTTTTTTCAAGTGAATGCATGACAGCCAAGCAAAAAAAATAATAATAAAAAAAGTTTTTTGCATTTACAGTAAGCAAAAGTATCCGTTGCACTAAAGAACAATTTCATGTTGGACGTCTTTGACCCAGACATGCACACACAGACAAGCACACATGATTGACAGGTTAAAGAGCCTTACCCCTCCACCGGCGCCCCCTAGGCTGTTCTCACGGCCACTCATGCTCTGCAGAACGGCCTTGTCCAATCCCAGCTTGAGGCTGGCCCTGTCGAACATCTCCCTCTCGTAGGAGTTGCGCGTGATCAAGCGGTACACCTTCACCGCCTTGTTCTGACCAATCCTGTGGCAACGGGCTTGGGCCTGTACAAATGGAGAAAGCACCAATCATATCTGAGTATATATCGACATACATGTTAGTCTACAGAAAAACACAAAAATGATCAGAAACGCCAAAGTCCATGACAGTAGTATAAACCCTTTGTTATGACCAAGTGTAATGTATGACCTTGATTGAGGTGATTTAAGTGCAGCTTTTTGCCCGTCAGCGTGTCTCACCTGCAGGTCATTCTGCGGGTTCCAGTCGGAGTCGAAGATGATGCAGGTGTCTGCGGCCGTTAGGTTGATGCCCAGGCCTCCGGCGCGCGTGCACAGCAGGAACACGAAGCGGTCCGAGTCCGGCTTGCTGAAGCGATCGATGGCCGCCTGCCGCAGGTTGCCCCGGACCCTCCCGTCGATCCGCTCATAGAGGTATCTGGTGCGCACACACAGAGACGCACACACAGAGACGCACACACAGAGACGCACACACACACACGCACACACAGAGACGCACAAATGAAAACATCAATGCTAGCAAAACCCAACCGTGAGCATCAGCAAATTGAGAATGTCACTACAGCTTCACTGCAAGACTCAAGACGCTGAAGCTGTATTATATGAGAAGAGAGACACTCAAAGGAAATGCAGTCAGTTCAGTTCCACTTCCTTTGACACCACAGAGGATGTGCACATACAGTCCAACATTCCCCCAGTTTCCATATCTAGAGTTCCCATTATCTAGGCACTTTCCTATGTCAATTTTAGTTTCAATTTCACGCTCCATGCTTTGGACATGATAACCCTGCCAAAAAAGCCTACATTTCCATAAATGTATACAAAAAAATAAACCTGCATACTGCCTGCCATGAATTTCCAACTAGTCCTCTCCCACACATTTTCTCCATTCTGCTACGATTGTCTCAACAACAGCACAAAAAAGCCTCTTTCACCTCCTTCATTTTCAGGGAAAGCCCTTTCGATAGCGCCACAGGTCTCGATAGCTCGCGCACGCGCACGCGCACGCACACGCACACACACACCCTTCACCCACAACTACAACTACTACTACCACCACTATTCCCCTCCATCTCCACGCCTTCCTGCCTGCCTCCTCTCCCCTCCTCCGCCTCCCTGCCTGCCTCCTCTCCCCTCCTCCGCCTCCCTGCCTGCCTGCCTGCCTGCCTGCCTGCCTGCTCTCCCCTCCTCCCTCCCTCCCTCCACCTCCACGCCTGCCTGCCTGCCCTCCCCTCCTCCCTCCTCCCTCCCTCCACCTCCACGCCTGCCTGCCTGCCTGCTCTCCCCTCCTCCACTTCCGTCCACCACAGTGACCCACTTCCAGCAGGCCCCTGGCTCTGGCTGTCTGACGAGGGAATCCCCGGGGGGCGGTCTGTGCCCTCCTGCTGAACCCTGTCCGGGTCCTGCCAACACACCACCTGGTAAACACAGCTAAGCCCCTGCTATAGGCGCTCTAGTCTCTGGTACACGCTCTCTATTCTGCTCTACTCGGCTCTACTCTATTCTTGCTCACTGCTGGAACAAGGGTGGTGTTTGTTACCCAAGAAGCAACGTCACCGCGGGGCGAAGAATGAGAATGAGATTCAGATGAGATATGGAGCCGTGACGGCGTTCAGGAGGAGAACAAGCGGGACACAAGTGGACGAAAAACAAACACGCTCAGAGCGGAAAATCTCTACTACCGGTGAAACTGAGGTTGGATTGTACAGTAGCAACCACTTGCATTCAAAAATGTGCCTTTCAAAAAACAACAACAAGACAACAACACAAACTAGCAGCCAAGAACTGGCAACTTCATATGCTAAAAGCATGCACCCATTTACACCAGAGCTGTTACAGGTACAGCATGTCGATACACTATTTGGCTTCTTCACATCCATCGAGGCCGCGCCTTAAGCAGATTCAACCAATCTGACTGCTTTGTCTTCAAAACACAGCCACCGGTGTTCTGTCAAAACCAGCTGTTTTGTGGGGGAAAAAACTACCAGCAGTAAAATGTTAGCAAATCCCAAAGCCAAATCTTAAAACCCTGATCAATAATTTCCTGTCATGAATAAAGGCTTACAAATCCAAAATATATCTAAATCTAAAATTATGTCAGGCAGGCTTCAGACATCTCAGCATCTCTGGATGAGTTAGTCAGGCCTACGTCACTTAGTGAAATGTAATGTAATGTAATGTCATACTGTCATGTTGGGTGAAAGCGATGTCACACTTTCAATGGATGAGACAGTTTTCCTAACTATATGTCTGTAAGTGTACGTAATGCAATCTCAGTGTCATGTTGGGTGAAAGCGATGTCACACTTTCAATGGACGAGACAGTTTTCCTAACTGTCTGTAAGTGAAATGTAATGTAATGATATGTAATATAATGTGTCATGTCAGGTGAAAGCGGTATCTCACCTGATTTGGATGAGCTGGTTTTCCTAACTGTATGTCTGTAAGTGACATGTAATGTAATAAAATGTAATGTAATGCAATATTGTGTCATGTCGGGTCAAGGTGGTGCCTCACCTTGTATGGATGAGCTGGTTTTCCTAACTGTATATGTCTGTCTGTAACTGAAATGTAATGCAATGTAATGCGCTGTCTCACCTTCTCTGGATGAGGTAGTCCTCCAGGATGTCGAGGCAGCGCACCATCTGGGAGAAGATGAGCACCTTGTGGCCTCCCGCCTTCATCTTGGGCAGCAGCTTGTCGATCAGGACCAGCTTGCCGGCCGACTGGACCATGGCCTGCAGGTGGAAGTCCATCGAGGCCGGGTTGTAGACCTCGCGGAAGTCTTCCAGAATCTTCTCCTCTGCCCCTGCAGGGATGGAGGGAGGGAAAGAGGAGGGGGGGAGGGAGAGGGAGGGAGAGAGAGAGAGAGAGAGAGAGAGAGAGAGAGAGAGAAAGAAAGAAGACAGAAAGAAAGAAAGACAGAAAGAAAGAAAGAAAGAAAGAAAGAAAGAAAGAAAGACAGAAAGAAAGAAAGAAAGAAAGAAAGAAAGAAAGAAAGAAAGAAAGAAAGAAAGAAAGAAAGAGAGAGAAAGCAGGATGAAAGGGAGGGAAAGAACAAATTAAGACAGAGAGAGAGAGAGAGATAGAGAGAGAGAGAGAGAGAGAGAGAGAGAGAGAGAGAGAGAGAGAGAGAGAGAACAGGAAAGGAGGGAAAGAAGAAATTTAAAAAGATAGAGAAAGAAAGTGAGAGAGAGTGAGCAGGCGAGCACAAGAGAACAGGGAGGGAGGGAAAGAAGAAATGGAGAAAGATAGAGAGAGAAAGAGACCGAGAGAGTGAGTGCAAGAGAAGCAAAGAAAGAAAGAAAGGGCGAGAGAGTGCGAGCCAGAGAGAAAAGAGAAAGGGAGAAAGAAAGAGACAAGAGGAGAAATTATTTCATCAACTGCAGTCTCTGATTCATCTCCAGTCAAGACTCGCTGCTAATTGCTGTTCTCAAGGATTACAAATGATAATCAACAATGATCTTCTGCAACACTTTTGTGCAATCCATCTGTTCATTCCCTTTTTTAGTCATCTAAGTACTTACACTGACCTACATTCACACATTAGCGTTAGAACGAAGCTACTTAAAAATGCTCTCACATACCAACTGCCTAACACAAGACGACACCAGCAATTAACCACTACAAAACTGTATAATTTTCATCCACGAAGCCTAATAAATAAACATTTTGCTGACATTCAAAGCGCCCCACCTCTCCCTACACCATAGTCCATGGATGAGGTTAGCCTTGGCCCAACCCCGCATTACACTCCAGGGACAGTAACTAATACCCTGCACCTAAATAATGACATGTCGCTTTGGATAAAAGCATTAACTAAGTGCAATGTGTTATAATATTTAAAAAGCAACAATTGGAGCTGTTGCCCACACATTGATCACCATCGCAAAACTGAACAATTTATCTTTTAATAAGGTAAAGGGGGTTGCAGCACTTTCTAAGCTCATTCAACCACTATCTCAGCGCACATTGCTCCAGGAACTGTAACCAATACCCTGTACCTAAATATAAAAGACTTAATTAAATGTAATGTGACGTAAAAAATAAGTGGCGACTCTTAAGTGTTGTCCTATACCTTTAATGAGGTAGGGGTGGTTGGGGTACAGTTCCTTTAAGGAGGTAGGGGTGGTTGGGGTACAGTTCCTTTAAGGAGGTAGGGTTGGGGTACAGTACCTTTAATGAGGTAGGGGTATAGTACCTTTAATGAGGTAGGGGTGGTTGCAGCACTTTCGGAGCTCCATCATGGTGTTGACGAGGTTGGGCAGGTTGGACTGGCTGCCGCCCTTGGAGAGGAAGGAGAAGTTCCTTTCCAGGATGGCGCGGTAGTACTTCTTCTGGATGTTGGTGAGCTCCACCTCGATGATGGTCTCCTCTTTCGGGGCCAGCTTCTTCTCCACGTCCTCCTTCAGGCGCCTCAGCATCATGGGCTTCAGGATGCCCTGCAGCTTCTGGACCTGAGGGGGGAGGAGGAAGACACAGGACAAGAGACATGAGCACAATGACACATGGAAATAAACTAAGAAAAAGGCGCACGCACACAAACACACACACACACACAAATGAGTAGACACATGCAAACGCATGCATGTGCACACAAAGCACACGCGCACAGTCAAACGTGCAGACACACACACGCACCACACAAACAAACATACACAGACAGCACACACACTTTCACGGACATGCGCGTGCACAACCCACACACACACACACACACACATACACACACACACACACACACACACACACACACACACACACACAAACACACACACACACACACACACATACACACACACACACACACAAACAAACACCCCAACACATACACCAACAACGCCAACACAAGCGCACAGACAGTCAAACGTGCTGACAGACACGTGCACAGACGCAGACACACATGTACACGTGTGCAGTGCACACATGTACACGCACACAGACATGCAAATTAAGATATACAGAAAGTCTGGTACACTAGAAAGGCTCATCAACATTAATAAAGACGTTGGTGGGGGGGAACAACCATTAGCGGAAATTGACTTATCAAATTCCGAGATTAAAATAGCTCAGTCGGGTAGAACATGATCTTCCAGCGAATGCAAAACGGGTTACCAGCGAAACACACTGACCCAGTTTTGTGTCTGAGCAATCTATGACCACCAACCACTTCCTTCTTCGAAGACTGCTGCCAACGCACACTCGACACACATCCATCCCCTCCACAGATGCATGCAAGTTGCTTGCCTGAACACACACACGAACGCACGCGCACACACGCAGGCACACACACACAGGTGTACAAACAAACGTGCAGACACACACATACACAGACACACACACCAAGGCACACAGATGACCAAGGCACAAACACACACACACAGACAGACAAACAGGCGCACACACACACACACACACACACACGCGCGCACACAGGCATGCGAACACACACACACACACAGGCACGCGCGCGCACACACACAAAGGCGCGCGCACACACGCGCGCACGCACACACACACACACACACAGACACACACACACAGGCACACACAGAGGCACACACACACACAGAGGCACACACACACACAGAGGCACACACACACACAGAGGCACACACACACACAAAGGCACACACACACAAAGGCACACACACACACAAAGGCGCACACACACAGGCACACACACAGGCACACACACACACACACACAGGCACACACACACACAGGCACACACACACACAGGCACACACACACACACACACACAGGCACACACACACACACAGGCGCACACACACACACACGCACACACAGGCACACACACTTTGTCTTCCTGTTGGGTGCGTATGTACAGTACCTGCTCCTCAGTCTTGAGGTCTCCAAACTCCTGCATGAAGGTGGTCTCCGAGGGGAAGCGCTGGGGCTCCAGGAAGTGCAGCAGGCTGAACAGCTCCTCCACCGTGTTCTGCAGAGGCGTGCCCGTCAACAGCACCTTGTGCTCCTACAGGGTTAAGAAATGCAGGATTAGTAGAAGTACTGTAGTATCATTCTTTTTTTTAATTACCATTATTTTTATTTTTACGTTTATTTAATTATTTTTTATTTTATTTTATTATTATTTTTATTATTATTATGTTTTATCTTAATGTTTTAAATGTTTTTTGACTCTAATTTATTTCCTTCTTTCTTCCCTGTTTCCTTTCATTTACATTTGTTAACTTTGTGAAGCACATTGAGTTGCACCTGTGTATGAAATGCGCTATATAAATAAACTTGCCTTGCCTTGCCTTACTGTGTGGAGCAGTGATTACCAAACTGTGGGCCAATAGGACAAGGCAAAGCAAAGCAAAGCAAGTTCATTTGTCCTGCGTGCCCGTCAACTGGACCCTATAAGGCAGGGGTGGGGAACCTTTTTCATTCGAAGGGCCACTTCAAATTCATCCGAGTGCCGTAAAAGTCCTCAGAGGGCCGTACAATGAACACAAACCAGGATTTTCCCCTTTTACTTCACTTTAGCCCTATATTGAAGGCAGCCACCTTTTAAACAAACACCACATTCTCTAGGTTCCCATAATATAGCTTAATTGTATTGCAAATGCATTTTCTAAGATTCCTTTCCAAAATATGCCATATTATGTGAAGCTGAATAACATTAAAATTATATCGGGGCCGGATAAAACGACCCTCAAGGCATAGGTTCCCCACCCCTGCTATAAGGCAAGGGAAAGCAATCTAAGTTCAGTACTGCTTGGCACATGTCATACACAGGCAATTCGGTTACACTTTACTTTACGGATCGCTAATAAGGTGGTAATTTCGTATAAATTTCATAGTTATGTCATAGTTATTTCAGGGTAATGTGTGTGTGTGTGTGAACAAAGTGTCACCGTGCTGCGAGTCATCAGGGTGTCACCACAATGCACTGGAAACTGTATGGTTATTTTGCTGTTGTTACTAAAAACAAACAGTTATTACCCTGAAATAACTATGAAATAACTATGAAATTAACATGAAATTACCACCTTATTAGCGATCCGTAAAGTAAAGTGTTACCGGCAATTCAATGTGAAATTCAAATGAAATAAAAGCACAGGGACACAACAGGTGAAATCACAATATAAAGCATGAAAAAATGAAAATGATAGGATAGAAGAATAGGTTCAAAATCATTAACATGAAATCAGAAAGTTACAAGAAAGCATCGGAGAAGAGCTTTGTCTTAAGTTTGTATTTAAAACTACCAACAGTACTCTAGGAGCACTTGTATCTGTTCAAGACCAGGCACACAGATCAGCCCAGCATCATGCTCTGCAAGGTCAGCTTTCCTAGTACACCTGACACTAGTCAAAAGAGCTAAATTGTGAAGCAGCGTAAAAATGTCAGGTCGTTTGGACCTTGAAAACATCTAATGCGTCAACTCTAGTCCTTTTTCAAAGGCTTAAAAATATCTTGGATCCTTAGCTATCATGACCGTCACGACACAGATCTCAATGCGTGCATCAAACACCGGCTAGCTCTAGTTAAAAGAGTAAAAAAAAAAGATGCGTGATTTTTTTTTTCAAGCTCAAAAAAGCATGGTCAGGATGAGAGCAAAGCTGCAAATGGTGTGACATTTTGTTGATATAAGCTGCATACCTACCTGTTCAACAATATTGTAGCAAGAATGAATAGCTTATACGCATGTACGAAGATCAAATTGTGAGCAGGTATATACATGCTGCGTGTCTGTCTGTTTCAAAGCCTATAGCCTAAATCACATTCTTTTGTTATTTCAGCGTTATGTGAAATTCCCTACAGGTTTCAACAAATCACAACCATCCATAAGGGAGGCAGCACAGCCAGACCAAGAGCTGGGAGACAAGCTTATATAATTTACTATATGCAATTCCAATATATATAATCCGGTTTCAACAGGTGGACAAAAAAAACAAAAAAAGAAGGGGGAAAAACTACATGAAACTTCTATCCTCATTATCCGGCACTTCCTCCTCCTCCTCACAAGGTTCATGAATTGAGCCTCAACAGGCAGGGGAAAAAAAGAAAAAGGGGACAACAACAACCCATCCTATCATCAGTAGGCTTCTTATCAGGTTCATGAATTTAGTTTCAACAGGCACAAAACAAACAAACAACAACAACTAAAAAAGAGAAAAAGACATGAACAGGAGGCTCCTCACCAGGTTCATGAGCTTGAAGCCCTCCAGCAGCTTGCAGTTCTTGTTCTTGAGGCGGTGAGCCTCGTCGATGATGCAGCAGCGCCACTCGATGGCGTTGAGCTCCGGGCAGCCGCCCAGGATCATCTCGAAGGTGGTGATGACCGCCTGGAACTTGTACGCCCCACGGATCGGTCGGCCCTGGAGGACGGGAGACGATGGGAGAGAGGGAGGGAGGGAGGGAGAGAGGGACCGGGAGAGGGAGAGGGAGAGGGAGAGGGAGAGAAACAAGACAAAGAGTTAGATGGGGAGAATGAGAAAGGAGAGTAGAGGAGAGAGATAAAGAGTTAGATGGAGAGAATGAAAAAGAAAGCCCATTGGGAAACTCCAACTCCCATTGTCATTGTGACACAGCACTCCACAGCACACAAGTGAACACTGCGCACTGCACACAACGAAATTGCATTTATGCCTCACCCGTGCAAGGGGGCAGCCCTCAGTGGCGCCCCATGGGGAGCAGTGCGGTGGGACGGTACCATGCTCAGGGTACCTCAGTCATGGAGGAGGATGGGGGAGAGCACTGGTTGATTACTCCCCCCACCAACCTGGCGGGTCGGGAGTCGAACCGGCAACCTCTGGGATGCAAGTCTGACGCCCTAACCGCTCACCCATGACTGCCCTTGCTCACCCATGACTGCCCTTAGAGAGGAGAGAGAGAGAGAGAGAGAGAGAGAGAGAGAGAGAGAGAGAGAGAGAGAGAGAGAGAGAGAGAGAGAGAGAAAGACAGAGAGAGAGAGAGAGAGAAAGACAGAGAGAAAGACAGAGAGAAAGACAGAGAGCCAACCAAACAATAGTGATGAGTCAGTGAGGAAGAGTAAGGTTGGAGATAACAGGAAGCAGGAAGGGATGATGTCACTTGTGTGAGTAAAGCCGCGTTGAGTAGCCTGTGGCTATCGAGTGAAAGCGACCCAAAGCCTTTGACTAGAAGCCAGATTCAATATGTTTGTTGCTATGTGTGGTCATAGAAAACACTCTGATCCAACCTCTGCCTTTGCTCTGAGATAACACAATGTTTTTCTTGGCTACATCCTGAAATAAACTTACTGAGTATAAATCAGAAATAAATATACAGACCAGTACAGAAAAGGCCACAAGGTCACATAACAGGTGCCGGTAATCTCCTTAAAACCCGTTCATCATGTGAACTTTCCCTGTGGATTTATTCATCTGCTCTGCACAAATATACACCCACACCACTTAGACAGACACACGGACGCACGCACGCACGCACGCACGCACGCACGCACGCACGCACACTCCATTTGTCTGTGTTGAGCTTCTATTCTCTCGTTCTCCTAACCCTCCAGTCTCCCTCTATTCTCTGGCAGATACTGTAGAGAGGGATGATCTAAGCAGTCAGACACAGGCCCTCTTGGGACGGGATGCCAGCACGAATGTGTGTCGTGTGTGTGTGTCTGTGTGTGTCGTATGTGTGTCTGTGTGTGTCGTATGTGTGTGTGTGTGTGTCTGTGTGTGTGTGTGTGTGTGTGTGTGTGTGTGTGTGTGTGTGTGTGTGTGTGTGTGTGTGTGTGTGTGTGTGTGTGTGTGTGTGTGTGTGTGTGTGTGTGTGTGTGTGTGTGTGTGTGTGTGTGTGTGTGTGTGTGTGTGTGTGTGTGTGTGTGTGTAAGCAGGCCTTTCTGTCTGTCAGCACGAATCACAGGCAGCCAGCGGCTCAGTCCATCAACACACAGGCGGTGCCTCAGGCCAGCCACTGACATGCGCCACCACTTCCAATCTTATCTACTGGGGAGTGTGTGTGTGTGTGTGTGTGTGTGTGTGTGTGTGTGTGTGTGTGTGTGTGTGTGTGTGTGTGTGTGTGTGTGTGTGTGTGTGTGTGTGTGTGTGTGTGTGTGTAGGCGCGTGTACTTCGCTGTTCCCCTAACCTCCTTTCTCTCTCCTTCCTCTGATGTTCCCTCACTATCTGCCTTGTTTTTCCTCCCCAAAAGAACACTTCAACTGCAGACTCAATGTTTTCTAGGAAGAACCAGTAGCTGCACTCAACTATCTGTCTGACTGCTGCAAAGCCTGCGAATGTGACTCTTAGCTTGGTGCATCAAGGGATGCCATAGTCAGCTGCCACATGGTTTCACATTGTACAATACATTACATCGCATTTGGCAGACGCTTTTTAACCAAAGCGACTTACAATAGAGGACATGGGTGCAATTTTAGGTGTGGGTGGTGGGGACTTGTCCGTACCACTTTTGAGTTAAGCCTATCTTGTCTCCCACCACTTTTTCACAATTATAGATACAACCCTAGATACGAAGTGCACAGGAAATATCCAGAATGACACGTGCAGATGCTAAGATGCTAAGATGCTAGATGATGCATCCCTGCTAAATGTGACTAGCAGTGTATAGTCACATTCAGCTGGAACGCATCATCTACAATTAAGCAAGAGCGAGAGCTCGTCCTCAGGCATACACTGCACTCACTAGCTCAAATCTGCACAGAGCGAGGAAATAAAAGGCGAGTGAAACTGAAACCTTGGCACACCCCGGCAGTAAAGTGGAATGTGCAACACCCTGAAACCACATGGCAGCTGGCTAACGCCAAAACGTAACCCAGTTCATGGCACAGAGCCTGTGGCCCAGTGTTGGCACTGAAAAGACAGGCGTAGTAGTAGAGGACTGCAGCACAGACAAAAAAACACACCTAAAATCTCACCAACGATGAAAACATAGGAGACAGAAAGGCACTCAGAGCAACAGTAGGGGAGACATGAGCAGAAATGCAGACAGACGAACAGAGAGAGAGAGAGAGAGAGAGAGAGAGAGAGAGAGAGAGAGAGGGCGAGAGGGAGGGAGAGAGAGAAGCAGAGAGAGAGAGAGAGAGAGAGTGAAGCTGAGAGAGTGAAGCAGAGAGAGAGAAAGAGAGAGAGAGAGAGCGAGAGAGAGAGAGAGAGAGAGAGACTTGAGAAAACACACAACAGAGTGAGAGACTTGGCTGGCCACTTGGACAGGAAGGGAAAGGAAGCAGCAGCAGCTGTGTGCTATACTATACCTGAGTGTCCCTGTGGTACATCTCGTACTGCTGCAGCATCTGGCGACTGACCACGCTGCCGTGGTACACGATCACGTTGAGGTGGGTCCACGTGCGGAACTCGCGCTCCCAGTTGGCGATGGTGGAGAGTGGCGCGATGATGAGGAAGGGGCCGCGGATGCCCACGCGCTGGATCTCCTCCAGGAATGTGATGGACTGGATGGTCTTGCCCAGGCCCATTTCGTCGGCCAGGATGCAGTTACGCCTGCGTGGACACACACAAAGACACACAGAGACCCACACACAAACACACACGCGTACAGACACACACAGACAGACAGACAGGCACACCCACACACTCATATTAGTGTCTCATCTCCGTTTCTGGTCGATATCCAAATATGCAATATGTGGGAGCAATGCGAAGAAAAGTATTGAAAGAAGCTGTGTGTGTGTTGCTACCATCCTAAACCTTGGTACAGAAAAACGATAAAAGCAATACACTTAACAAAACAATTCCGTTTCTAATACAAAAACCTCTGATGGTATCTGTACATAACAATTGCATGGTCGTCCACGGATGTGTTTTCTGACTTA
>NC_085878.1:32567999-32585499 GCF_034702125.1 Engraulis encrasicolus
TGACCCCCGTACCGAGGTCGGTTCGATACGAATACATGTACCGACCCGGGCCTACAGTACACTGTACTTGTTTGAATATCCTCTTTGTAAGTCGCTTTGGTATGTCTGCTAAATGTAATGTAATGTGTAATGTAATATGGTGTAATGCAATGTAATGTGATCAGTGCTGCATAAAAGGGGCGATGAGATGAGATGAGATGGGATACCTCCTTCTTGGCCATGCGTGAGGACATGATTTTGTCCACAACAGCACCCTCCTCCTCACTCGGGTTCTCCTGGGGGAAAAACATAGGACGGGACGTTACTGAAGATCACCCGCTCACATCACTACCAATTGCTCTTATTTTGAACCAAACCAAAAACTTATCTTAATCTACTGTACCACACACACACACGTTCAAAACACTTGAGCAAAAAAACAAACAAACAAACAAACAAAAACAGCACCAAAGGTTTGGCAGGGCAGAAGTGGAGGCAAAGCAGAGAAAGAGAGAGAGAGAGAGAGAGACAGACAGAGAGAGAGAGAGAGAGGTCAAAGACAAAAGAGCAAAGTTCACTTGAAAACTGAAAAGGGAAATGAGAACTAAAAAAAAAAGCTTGAAGGCCAATAGATGTGTAAATGATTACCAGCTAGGGAAGGGAGGGCATGGCAGAGTCCGGAAGGGAAGTGTTTTTGGAGATGAGAGAACAAGACAACGACAAAAAAAAAGTCATGCGGATCAAAGTTACGTTCACCGACATCAAAGAAAACAAGGCACTTATGAAGTAGAACCTAGACTAGAACATCCTGAATAAGTAATACATTACATTTGACTTTATTAGTAATCTGCATTAGGTGGTTTACATTATGTGTGTGTGCATTGTGTACAGTATATGTGTATTTGTTGAGGTGTACTCTGCCAAGGCAAAGGCACAGCGCAGTAACTAATTTTTTTCTTCAAAATTGAGTTTAGACTGAAAATGCTCTTCAGAACTCCGTCTTTATCTTTTTGACAAAAGCCTTATGGTCCAAACGTGTGCCATTTTAGAGATATTGCCATGTCAAATATGCAGTAACTACGGTATCCAACATAATACAAACACACTGGCGGCCTTTTTCTCAGGGTCAGCGTTGACATAGTTACTGCACTTTGCCTTTGTAGGGCAGTATTGTATAAGCTGTTTCCAGTGATACAGTGGGGGAGGGACATTACCACGAACAGCTGAGCGGCGGGGTCCTTGCGGGCAGCTGTGTTGGCCTTCTTGGACTTTGACACCTTGATGTCATCGTCTGACACGCGCGCCTCTCCGTCGTCCACATACTTCTTGCGCTTCACCTGCCGGTTGGACCGTCGCTTCTACACAACATACACACCGACACACACACACACACACACGACACACACACACACACACACGACACACACAGAACACATGCGCACCAACAGCACACACACGCATACCAATACAAAGACCACGGGCACACAAACACACACAAAAAAGACAGGTGGAGGTGTTAACACATTGAGTATGTGAAAGAGCAATACTTCCCCTCATCATTCAATCTCCCGTCATTCACAGTTAAAGTGGAAAAAGATAGGTCAGGCTTTCAACATATTTGAGCACTCCCAAGTCCAGTTCTGCCATTACACTGCACCACACCAAATGTCCTGACTGACCAGTCGGCTGCCATTGTGTCACACACTGACCCAATCATTTCACCAATAATTATTGGGCACGGCCAACGGGGTGGATTTGATTTAATTAACTTGTCACTGCGAGCACTGACATGATTACGCCAATCACCAGATAATTAACACAGGTGTTTCACCATTAGGGCGTAATTATCAGGCCCCTTCCAGCAAGGAAGACGGGCAGAATGGATCATATTAATAGAAGCACATCGTCTTGATTGTCTTTCATCATACAAGAAGGAAAACAAGTTTGAGGAGATGCGTCCAAGGGAGTGAAGGAGTTTCAGCAAAGGGGAGAGAAACATGATGGACTTCCTTATTTTTTACCAGAGAATGCATTTTCGGAAACTATGGCGGCCAAATTTAAACTATGGCGGGCCGCCATAGATTCCTCAATGTATGGGAAACACTGATGTATATGTTCATTAATGTGCAATGTCCTGAAGAAATAAAGTTAAGTTAAGCAAAGTAAAGTAAATTAAAGTAAAGGATAATAATAATATAATGTGTATACTGTGTATTTGTGTATGGGTCGCATTAATGTGAGCTATTTTTTCCGTTAAGTGTTCATTGTACTCTGCTGAGTATTCAAATTCTTCAAAATGAATTGCATTGTTAGGATGATTGATGACAATAATGATTGATCAAGAAGATGATGGGCGATTCGTGATTGATGATGATTGTATGATGAAGTGCTATATGAACACAACCCATGTTCCATTACCGTCCACCACAGCTAGCCATTCCCATGCAGTCCATATTAAGTGCCGTATAAATGCAGCCCATGCTTGGTCCATTATGGTCTCTACTACAGCCATGCCCATACAGCAGTGCTTCCCCATCCCTTTTGTATTGTGTACCCCTTAATCTTTTTATCAAACCATGAGCACCCCCGTTACCCATGCTAGCATGCTCTGTCTCTTCCCCCATATTAGTGTTTCCCACGGGGTGTTCCACAGGCGTTGGGGAGCCCTATGAGGGCATACAATCGTTTGCATACAACTAGTGGTGTAAGCAGTACCATGGCTGGGAACCACTGCCATACAGTGCATAGTTCCAGTCGGCCAGTCATGAGACATAGAAGAACCGTTTGATTAGCCACAACTCGATACAGTGGGCAGAGCATACAGAGGGGAAAACAAGCAGTTTCGCTGGGCAGGGAAGAGGTGCCGACTGGATCTATGTGGCAGTGCTGAGCTGAGCAGTCTGAGCATGCTCAGTTGATACTGGAGACTGTAGCCGAGCCAGTTTAGCACGTGTTACGCTGCACCTTGGCGTGGTGATGTGATAACTGATAATGGGCCAAACGTGCTCGTTATCATCACACCCAATGCAGACAGAATGCCTCATCAAAGAGTCTCAGCATCTGCTGCCCCATCATCACTAATACAGGCAGGCAAGAGGCTACCATAATGGACCCTCGCCCCTTTAAGATATGCAGGGGAATAGTTGGTAGTAGTGGTGAGGATGGACTTTATTAATAGGACAACCGCTCTAAATAGAGAACAGGTGATGTCATTGGATCAAGTTTTAGCCCCGAGTCTGTGTTGTAGCAGGGTTTATAGCACACAGATGAATCTATGGAGTGAACTAGTGTAAAAATGTTCCATAGTAATTATTACAATGTATTAGCATGTGTTTAAGTGTAGCTTATACTGTCCCACGCCCCATTACAGGCACCCAATCAGAGATGCTTTAAGCCCAGCTTGAGCGTGTGTGTGTGTGAAAGCATGTGTGTGTGTGTGTGTGTGTGTGTGATGTGACCTGGCTGTGTCAGTGGAGACGAATGAATGGAGCGTGTCCCTCTATAGGTGACACCTATAGCTATGGGCTCTCCTAGTGCCGTGACGGCACGGCCTCGGCCTCGATCCCAGCATGGAGGCAGAAAATATCAACCTAAATGAGTCATCACCAGACCATTTTAATTAAGTCTGGGTGGCATTTAATGAGGATAATTATATCTGAGGCTGAGGAGGCTGAGGCAAGGGAAAAAGGGGGAGAGAGAGGAGAAAGGGAGAGAGAGGAGAAAGGGAGAGAGCGGAGAAAGGGAGAGAGAGGAGAAAGGGAGGGAGAGGAGAAAGGGAGAGAGAGAGAGAGAGAGAGAGAGAGAGAGAGAGAGAGAGAGAGAGAGAGAGAGAGAGAGAGAGAGAGAGAGAGAGATGGATAGAGAGAGAGAGAAGGGAGAAGAGAAAGGGAGAGGCCATAGAAAGAAAGAAAAAAAAGAAAGGGGGTGAAAGTCAGAAGTCAAAAATGGAGAGAGAGGATGTATGGGCAAGGTAGGAAGACAGGAAGAGGAGGCACAAACTCGCAGGCGTGCGTGCGTGCGTGCGCATGCATGTGTGTAATACGAGATTAGTCACTCCTCCCAAACAGGTTGAAAGTGCACTGCTGATATCCAGCAAGAGGAAGTGGAGTCAGGGCCCCCCAGCAGCAGCAGCAGCAGCAGCAGCAGCAGTAGGCACAGTGGACAGTGTAGTGTAACCCCCCCTATAACCCAAACAAGGTGCAGGCTGCCATGCGGGAGTGAGGCAGCACCACGCCTCCCTTGCCCTCCTGGCTGCAGCACGGAGGGAACCTTGACATGCTGGAGTAATTATGAGGGAGGTGCAGTGAGAAAGGGGAGAGGAGAGGAGAGGAGAGGAGAGGAGAGGAGAGGAGAGGAGAGGAGAGGAGAGGAGAGGAGAGGAGAGGAGAGGAGAGGCGAGGCGAGGCGAGGAGAGGAGAGGAGAGGAGCAAGCGCACTCCTCCTCAGTTCCACAGCCTTAAGGGAAATCAGAACCAGACACACTGGACCAACTGGGAGGACGGGTGAGGTGTGAGCATATATATCTTATACGTGCATGTACACTGTACGTGTGTGTGTGTGTGTGTGTGTGTGTGTGTGTGTGTGTGTGTGTGTGTGTGTGTGTGTGTGTGTGTGTGTGTGTGTGTGTGTGTGTGTGTGTGTGTGTGTGTGTGTGTGTGTGTGTGTGTGTGTGTGTGTGTGTGTGTGTGTGTGTGTGTGTCGACATGTGGTACAGATGGGGAGGAGAGGGAATATATCTGTATGATTTTGTGTGCAGGACACGTGTGACTGCATTAGGTTGTGTGTGTGTGTGTGTGTGTGTAACTGACCGAGTCGTCGTCTTTGGAGCGCCGCGGAGGGGGCGGCTCGTCGTCTGACATCTCCTCCTCTGACGACTCCATCTTCCGCTTCTTCTTCTTGCCGAACTTAATCACGATCTTCCTGCAGGGAGACACCAGACACACACACAGGACTATTAGGAACACCATCAACGCACACACAGAGACGCACACACGCACACGCACGTTAGTGACACTAACACACAGACACGTACCTATTAGCGACACTATGACCACTCTGAGGACTGCTGATCACCAACACACAAGCGCGCGCACGCATGCACACCTTGTGATGACAGCTCGTAGAGTTACACTAACTGTTGGCCCAACTCCACTGCACACATTAAATCACTAGTGCCCCAGTGGATACCCACATGTGGCAGCTTACGCACGCGCACACGCGCACGCGCACACTGTTCGTTTTCACACACTATTCCTTGCGGCCTGTTCCCCAGTGTATGCCTATTCCCATTGAGAGGTGGAATGGAATGATGGTTGGGGGGAACAAGAGCTAAATTGGCCTCTGAGCCTTTATTTAATGAAAAACCTGTACAGAACTCATCGGTGTGCATGATTGCTACAAAAGTGCACATTCAAGCCAAATATAACTAAATAAACAAACCATTTCAATAATAACTACACAAAACACTCACACCCACCACCCACCCACACACACACACACGCCGTACCCTACTTAAAAAAAAAAAAAAAGCTCCCTTTTTATATGCAGGGTCTCTAGTGTCCTCGGTGAAGTACATTAAACAGGGCCATCAAAAAGAATAACACAGAGTGAAACAAAACATGGTTCTGCGCCGTCACTAATCCGAACCTGCTGTGCGCCCTCCATGGAGAGAGCCAGATGAAGTTAGCACTACCCTGGGTGATCGAACACAGACAGCCAGAGTCTGACCACGGCCCGGCCTGCATAGGCCTACTGCCTGCCTGGACTCAGTCTCACAGGCTTCTGGATTACCAGGCCAGAGCCGGAGCAACGGCGCTGAGCCGTGCCGAGCCAAGCCGAGCCAAGACTGGGCCCAGCTGAGCAGGTCCGGCCGCCCGCTACCAAACCCAAACGAGCGCGACAACAGGCGTTACAGTAAAGCCATTGTTCTGGCATTCTGGAGTGTGATAGAATCGTCCCCAGGCGGCCCGACTTCAAACACAAAGGGGATGTGAAGGAGAAGGAGAGGGAGAGCTGAGGGGAGGGGAGGAGAGGAAAGGAGAGGAGAGGAGAGGGGAGAGTGGTGTGATCAGAGCTGTATTGTCTAATAAGCCAACAGCTCCCCACTCCATTCCTTTAAAGCCAGGCAGTAGGGGTATAAATAATCGAAATGTATCAATGCATCAATGTATCGGCCGGCGATTTCATCGAATCGCATCGCGGGGGAATTCTAAAGTATCGAAAATAATCTAATGCCTGCTTTAAGATATCGATACTGTATCGTATCGTCATGCAGGCAGTGATTTACACCCCTACCAGGCAGGCAGGCAGGCAGAACCACATCACGTTAAGGATCAAGACTCACTACACACTGAAACATCCTCCACTGAACTAGATATAGAGATAATCATACAAATGATTTATTTTAAAAATAAACTAATGACTAATGACTCCTACTCATGCTAACACTCAGGTCCACATGCAAATCACACGTGTGGAGATGAGCACATCAGTATGGCAGTCAGGCTGGCAGCAGGGTGTGTGTGGTCGATGCGGTTGCTGGTAATAGCGAGCAAATATGCCACCCCACACTCCTTAGCCACTGAACTGACACCCACCAAAACACACACACATATACACACACACACACACGCACGCACCCCTTTCTGCCCTCATTGAAGCAGCAGTGGCCACCTCCTGGTCACCCAACCAGCCAGCCAGGCATCAGCAGTCTCCTCCCTCTGAACACACACACACAAACACACACACACACACCACCCCTCACTCGGCCTCATGACATTGCACACTGACCCCGGCTGCTGTGCGCAAATTCCTCCTATTCAGCTTCAAAGAACGCTCGGCTCCTCCTCCTCCCTTCCCATGCAAACACAGAGAGAGAGAGAGAGAGAGAGAGAGAGAGAGAGAGAGAGAGAGAGAGAGCGAGAGAGCACCAGAGTGAGACAGCGCAAGAGAGAGCGAGAGAGAGAGCGAGAGAGAGAGAGCGCAAGAGAGAGCGAGAGCGAAGGGGGGTGAAAGGAAAAATGGAATCACGCAGGTCCACTGAGAGTACGCCCTTACTGTTGTGCTGCCATGCCTTGCCTACAGACCTGGTGACCAACCTCCGCAAAGCTGTGTCCAAAACAGGAGGAGGGAAAAAAAACACACACACACACACACACACACACTAGTCAGCTAATCCAAATTAAAGCAACAGTAGCCTATAGCTGCTAAAATACTGTCCGTAAACAGGCTAGCTCTCTAGGCTAATAACACTAACAGCGCTTTCTTCGGAAGCATATGCATGCGCGTGCGTTAGGCTTCAGTCAAAATTTGGGGAAATAATTGTGGGCTGTTGTCGGTGACATATTGAGAGTGTGGCGGTAATGGATGGACATCCTGCTACTACTATTCCTGGAGGACGCACAAACTATTAATTACCAGTTCGCGGTGATTGATGACGACGGCGTGGCTTGGCAACATCTTCCTCCCTCTACTACAACCCCGAACCACCATCACCCCCCCAAAAGCAGCGTGCGTGCCAATGTACCGACTCTGTGGACAGCTGGAACTGAGTGGTGAATTTTAATGTGCGCAGCGTTTGCAATCAATATATGCGCCCCCCACCGTTAACGCCATTTTAACCTGATTTACAATAGCCCAGCATGCCCACTGCAGACCACGAGGAGAGGATGAGGAGGAGGATGGGAGGAGGAGGAGGGAAGGATAAGAGGAGGAAGAAGAGGAGGAGGAGGACATGACAGTGTGACGTCCCTCCTTGCCACCAGGACCACAGAACAAATGGCAAGATTAGCCATATTATACACTCACAAACAGCAAACAGAAAAACACACATCCACATATCAAAACACAGACACCAAACACACGCACAGCACACACACACACACACATTCACACGCACAATCAAAATAATGCCTGCTTAATGTATTGTGTGTTGCATTTACACACGCAACACTGGCATGTATTTTCACAACAAAGCTTATACTGCAGATCAGGTGTAGACATTTGGGACAAACAAAAAGCAAACACACCTTCCCCCAACCCAACACAGCACAGCACAGCACAGCTATACAGCCACAGCACAGCACAGCACAGCTATAAAGCCACAGGGCAAGATGTGTGCCAGGCCGGCAGCTGTGTTGCTATGTAGATTCCATCCCCATCGCTACTCTAGACAACGAGTACACCGGTGTGGTGTGTGTGTGTACGCACATCCAGATGAATAATTAGGAAGATGTGCCTCAATAAATACATTTAAGAAAAAGGAATCTGCAAGCTGCAAAACTATGATAAAAAATATTTCACCACGGGAACGCCAGAAATGTTTTGATGATGTGATCTTGACTTCAACCACCACTGGCGTAAAGATTAGGAATGCACAAACTGGAACCAAAAGCTTTTATATTTTTTTTATTTTGATGGACACTGAAAACAAATAAGCTTAGACGTGGACTTTCAAAACTAGCCTAATACACTTGAAATGCAATAACTATTTAATGCAATAATGCAATAATACTGTATATTGATAAGAAAACACAAAGTCTGGCCAGTTGTGGCTCCTACAGTGTGGAAAAATAAAAGGTGAATCACGCTGAAGTCTGAAGTGTGTGTGTGTGTGTGTGTGTGTGTGTGTGTGTGTGTGTGTGTGTGTGTGTGTGTGTGTGTGTGTGTGTGTGTGTGTGTGTGTGTGCCCACATAATCGCTTCCCTGAGTGGTGTGGAGATGGCTGGTCGAGCCAGGATCACTCGCCCACCCGCCTGCCTGCTCACTCGCTCCTTCACTCACTCACTCCGAGGGAGGGCAGAGGCGTGGCAGAGTGCGTTTGGCATTCGGGGCAAGAGGCCCTTTAACAAGTCCATCATCATTTCAACATCACTTCATGTCATTTACCGGCTTAATCTACTCCATATTAATTTCATGTTTGACAAATTTCAGCAGGGCTGTGCTGTGATTTAATGTGAAAAACAGCAAAGCAATTAAATCAGCAGCCTGTGGAACTCTGCGATTCCCTCCTCGTCCGTGGCGACACTGTGAAAGGGGGGACCTTGCTCCGTGTGCACTGCCCACCACCTTTGTATGCCAGACTTTACGTCTCAAACTGTTGCCATTGAATGGTCGAAATTAATCATTTCCACTTTTTGATGAAGTGGTGGTATTAATTCACATGGTTGAGAAAAGATAGGATGGTGTGGCCGACTTTGAAAGCGCAGGGTTCAAGCTCATGTCACATCATCCATTTTGCTCCAGCACGCTGCTCTACCAATGCAGATTGAGTAATTGAACAAAAATTGAACAAATCTTCTTAAGCTGCAATACCATATTCACCATGATAGACTTGCATGTTTAAAACAAGTCCATTTTCACAGCAAAATTTCCACAGCAAAAACAAATGTATGGTCTTCTACTTCTACTAAAAAAATTGCTCCGTGACACAAAACATTTTTACATTTGAACTGACAGACACAGAGGATTTGTGAAGTACTCTTACACATTTTTTACAGTCCTGCAAGTGTGGGTAGGTAGCAGGGAAACCACCTCTTAATTCTACTTGTACTGTATGCGCCCAATTCAGACAGTCCCTAAGTGTAGGGGCGGGTTTCAGGGCAGGGTAGGATGTCCTTTCCAGCAGCAGCAGCAGCAGCAGCAGCAGCAGCAGCAGCAGGGTGTATTCAAAATAACTGCCGCTGGAGGTTATTCATGTTTCCGGGTGCCAGGACTGGGTTTGAATAGGATAGGAGGAGGCTTTACGCAACGCAACGTAGGGCGGGGCTGCAGGGCCAGCTTCTCAAAACACACCATTGAGAAAGGGAACTAGCGCTTCTCCACACTTCCTGTGGCATGCCTCTAGTCTAGACTACACACACTAGACACTAAGAGCGTGCGTGTGCGCGCGCGTGTGTTTTTTACCCGTCAGGCCTGCGCATGTCTCGGCAAATCATCCAACCACTCAAAACACGCACACACCTATATGAATGCGCATGCGCAAAAATACACACACATGCACACACTATGAGTCATATATTTAGCTGATGCCATCACACAATAGCTGGAACTGGAGTGAGTGTGCCTGTACCGTATTTGTGTGTGCGTGCGTGGCCGAGTCAGGCGGAAGAGCAGAGCTTGCCAGAAAGGGAGTAACTCAGTTTGAAGTCTCATATGGCGAGTGAGAAAGACTGGTAGTAGAGTAGAGTAGAAGTCTGACTCCAGCGAATGTGGTGGAACTGTAATGATGTCTGCTTGGTGGAATGCAAGTCAGTGTGGTTTGTGGCGCGGGGGTGGAGTATAGTGTAGTGCGTACTTACGTACTGCAGTACGTACACATGATCGAAACGTGTCCGCTTTTTAATGGCCTTTTCCCCTCATAGTGATGAGTGCATGAAAATGAAGTGGTGTGAGTACGTGTGTGAGTACGTGTGTAAGTACGTGTGTGAGTACGTGTGTGAGTACGTGTGTGAGTACGTGTGTGAGTACGTGTGTGAGTACGTGTGTGAGTACGTGTGTGTGTGTGTGTGTGTGTGTGCGCACGCTTTACTACACAGGTCTGGGTAGATGCTCTAAGCGGCCCACAATGCCAACAGATCAAACACGTGCAGCACAGACCACACAGCAGCTCGGGGGGAAAGAATCTTCTTCTCGTTTCCTCTACTCAATCACTCTATCTCTCTTTATCTCTCTGTGTGTGTGTGTGTGTGTGTGTGCATGTGCGTGTCTGTGCGTGCATGCGTGCGTGCGTGTGTGTGTGTGTGTGTTGCGTGCAAATGAAAGAAAAGGAGTATTAGTGTATAGTATATAGTGTCAGCTATATTCTACCCTTTCTTCCCTCTTTCTTTTTCATAGTCCCTCACCCTCCCTTCTCTTCTCTCTTTCTCCCCATCTCTCTCCCCTTCTCATCTTTCTCTCCGAGCCAGAGGCATACTAGCTCGCGCTGTCTGCTGTACACAAACTCTGCGCTTGACATGCAAGCACAGCCACAACACACACACGCGCAGTCAAGCTGTCAGTGTGCAGTACTAGTCTCTCCCTTTTTGCCACATCTCTCTGAAACACTCAAACACACACGCATACAAAAGCACATATGCCGACACTCAGAATCACACACACAGACATTTGTGCCTGGGAATCGTTATTACAAGCTTACACACACACACACACACACACACACACACACACACACACACACACACACACACACACACACACACACACACACACACACACACACACACACACACACACACACACACACACACACACACACACACACACACACACACACACACACACACACACACACACACACACACACACACACACACACACACACACACAAAGTGGCATAAGCAGCCATGGTAGCATGCTGTGGCTGAGTGGTAGCTCATCAGACACTACTGAGGTGACACAGCAGTAGCACACTGCCTCTGGCCATCACTAGAGAGATGATACAGACGGATGAAGAGGAGGAGGATGGAGGGATGGAGAAAGGAGGGATAACGAGAGGAAGAGGAGGATGGAGGGAGCAGGATGATGGAGGGATGGATACAGGGAGGGAGGGAGTTCAGAAGGTGGAGGAGATGAGAGGGAAGGAGGTGGAGGAGAGGAGAGGAGAGGAGAAGACGAGACAGTGGCTGTGAGGAGATGGGTGGAAGGGGATGGAGGGGTATTTGTGGTCAATCATACACACAAAGAGAGAGAGAGAGAGAGAGAGAGAGAGAGAGAGAGAGAGAGAGAGAGAGAGAGAGAGAGAGAGAGAGAGAGAGAGAGAGAGAGATGCACGAACACACAGCCATATATCCACAAGGGATAATGAGACAGTGAGGCTGACCCTTGCTCTACTTTCGCCTCCTAGAGGAGGCAGACAGAGCCGGCATGGATGAGACATCCATGTACATGGGCTGGCCACCAGGGCATTGGAAGCAGCTTAGAGATGGATCGAGAGAGGAGAGAGGAGATGAAAGGAGAGAAGAGAGAAGACGTGAGACATGAGAAGGAAAAAGAGGGAATGAGGGGAAAGGGGAAGTGATGACAAAAGAAAGAAGAGAAGGGGTTGGAGGCAGCTCAGAGATGCATAGACTGAGAAGAGAAGAGTGAGAAGAGAAGAGAGGAAAGAGAATGGATGAGGTGAAGAGATGACAAAAGACAGGAAAAGAAAGGAGAAGAGAGTGGAGAATGGGGGTTTGCTTGTTGCCTGCGCTGTGGGCAGGTCACGTCACGTTCGCCCCCAGGCGGGCACCCCTCCACAAAGCACACAGGTAAACAACAATACGTAAACAACCACACCACTAAAGTACTGTAGACAACCTCCAGGTGCTAAGGGATGACATATATTACCTTTTCCACGTCATAAACGCTGAACAATGATCCAACACTGACGCATATGCAGCTAGCCCGCCGTATCTTTTTGTGCATAATACGCAATGGTGAGATTGAATGACATGACGACACAAAATACACAAACAGGATGGAAACAATGTGCGTTGGTAATGGGTTTACGATGGATTTTGTACGTAATTATACGCAGGACAGCGTAGGTTGTGATTCACAGAGAGGCACAGCTGTTGTGAACACACACACACACACACACACACACACACACACACACACACACACACACACACACACACACACACACACACACACACACACACACACACACACACACACACACACACACACACACACACACACACACTTCTACGGTGTCCTCCAGCTCTTTCTCCTTCTCATCCGCCCGCTCCAGATAAAATTACACTTTGCTAATCTGCACCACAATGTGACTTAGCCGGTTGCCTGGCAACACACCACATGGCAGGAGAGTGGGGAGGAGGGCGAGGGGGAGGGGGAGGAGAGAGGAGAGGAGAGCAGAGAGGACAGGAGAGGAGAGAAGAGGGGGAGAGAGGAGAAGAGGAGAGAAGAAATTAGGAGAGGGAGGATCGGAGAAGAGAGGGGGAGGGGCTGACTAGTGGCCTTGGTGTGGGAGGTGGCTGACATGTGACATCACTTCCTGTGAATGACATGCAAAGCCTGGAAGCAGCAGCTGCGAAACCATGGGGCAGCAGGCTACCCTCCGGAGCCAAACAGACTGCCAAGAGTGTGTGTGTGTGTGTGTGTGTGTGTGTGTGTGTGTGTGTGTGTGTGTGTGTGTGTGTGTGTGTGTGTGTGTGTGTGTGTGTGTGTGTGTGTGTGTGTGTGTGTGTGTGTGCTCATGCGCATGTGTGATTGAGTATGAGAAGAAGAAGAGAGGGGGAGGGAAAGAGAGTAAAATAAAGGCCATGAAGAGAAAAACGACAGTTGGTGGGGAACAGTATCACACCTCTGATATCTCCATAAGGAACACAGACGCTCACTTGGTTACAGAGCAGGGTTGAGGTAATAGGACCTAACACACAGACACACCTTCGCTGAGTTGGTCTGTGTGTGAGAGATTGAGAGTGTATGTGTGTGTGTGTGTGTGTGTGTGTGTGTGTGTGTGTGTGTGTGTGTGTGTGTGTGTGTGTGTGTGTGTGTGTGTGTGTGTGTGTGTGTGTGTGTGTGTGTGTGTGTGTGTGTGTCAGACAGTGGAAACATGTGACACCTGATTCCATTTTCGCAGTCTGCTGAGAGGGTGTTTGGCCGAGCGCTTCTAAGATGACTGCTGACATCATCCTCCCAAACTACACCTCCTCCTCCTCCACCACCACCACCTCCTCCTCCTCCTCCTTAACCATCCCCTCTTCCTACTCCACATCCTTCTCATCCTACTTCTCCTCCTCCTCCATCGCTTCCTCCTTCTCCTGCTGGGAATGCCACCTCCACATCCACCTCCGCTCTGCTCGACTGCCACCTGCTGGTCTCCCACAAAGGAGCTGGGGGTGCCACCTCCACTTTACCTTAACACCAGCTCCTCCTCCTCCTCCTCCTCCTCCTCCTCCTCCTCCTCCACTCTGGGCTCCTGCCAGGATTGGCTACCTCCACCCCTCTACCAATCTACCACGTCCTCCTCCTCTTACTCCTCCACCTGTCCGTCTGGCAGCTGCCTGCCCCACCTACACAGGAGCGGAGACTGCCACCTCCACCCTCCGCCACCTCTGCTGTACCTTCCTGCCTACAGCTCTAGACTCTGGCTTACCTCTCCTCTGCCACAACTGCAGTGATGCCTAATCCGTATTGTGTAGAGTATTGTGTGAACAGGGCCATCCAAAAAAAGACAAATAACATTTGTATGCATGCGCTCAAGACTAGCCACACTGTGTTATATAAAAACAGATGATGTCATGTGTTGGTCCTGTAACTACAATGTAAATATAAAATTAGAACCGGGTATAATGGCAGATTAAAGGTGTGGCTCTTTTTAACACTGTATGCTGCCAGGAAGCGCCTTAGGCGGGCTCCTGCAATGGAAAACCAGCAGTCGCCTCGCCTTGCCCGCCCGCCCTCTCTCCCCTCACACCCTCCCTCTTCCCTATCCCTTCACCCTCTGCCCTGCACCCAGGGTGCGTTTAGCGCGGACGCTGCGTGGGTGCTGCGAGACGGTGTGCTTTACACAGGTGACATGGTCCGCTGCCCAGATCGCTAGACGGATCCCTGCTAGCATGATGCAGGGGTGATGGGGTGCAAAGTGGCAGACAGCTACTGCAGCTCCACAAGCGCTACACTGCTACATAGGCTACGCAGCGTTATTAATATCAGAATGGCAATGACCAACTCGTAGTGCATTACTTAATGCCCTCTGTCATGTTATAGTAGTGTAGTACAAGTACTTTTCAGTGACGATTAGTTTTCCGCAGGTGGAACGGCATGCATTATGGGGCTAACAATGCCCATCGGACAGCCTGCAAAGATGTAAACGATAGCCTCCATCTTCAGAATTTCTGATATATGTATAATTTTCTTTCAATGGAGGTACCGCGCCTTTGAACTTGATGCCTGGTGGGTGCGTAGGTTCCAGTGGATTAACTTGAAGCAAAGAAGGGGAACTCGCACACCGTTCTGCCGAATGCAATGTTGAACTATTTATTGCATTAGAAAAAGAAAAAAGGTGCTACCCAAGTGTAGTGCAAACGTTTCGGTCACAGTCAGACCATCATCAGTGCAAAAAACGAAAACGAAATGACTCCATGCATTTTACCAATAACACGCATATGTTTAATAACGCACATTTTACAGCAGTTTTGTGAGAGCATTGAGGAAGCAGCCAGAAAGGCTCGTCTGTCCTAAACAGGTCACACCCTTACGGTCACCAGTGAAACTCATCACCTGTCTGAGGACAATGAAACTCCTATCATAATGGGTCACTGATGTCTGTCTCCTATAAGACGAAGCAAGGTGAAGATGTCGCCAAGATATTTCTGTGGCTAGTTGAGTTCAAGGCGGTCAGCTTCAATAAGGCCTCTTTGTACTGTACTGTTATGCTGACTGCTGCCTGTGTCGTGCTCAAGAGGAATCTCTGCCTTTTCTTGACGTGCAGGGCTAGTGCTAGGGCTAGGGCTAGGGCTAGGGCTGGTGGTGAGGTTACTGCAGGTCAAGGGCAACCATCACTGCAACTTCCCCCTCACGAGACACACTGTGCCTGCTTGGACATGCGCACACAAACACACACATACACAGGCACACACACGCAGGCATACCCTCACGTGCACATCTCAGCCTTTTATAAGGCCACCCAGGGAATGCACGCAGGCACGGACGCAGGCAAACACGGACGCAGGCACACACGCATGCACAAGCCACAGTCAAAAGGACCACACACGTCCACAGACACAACAAGGGAAATGAAATCTGGGAGAAAGGGAGGTTAGAAAACAAGGCAAGGCAAGGCAAGAGAGAAAGAGAAAGCAGGAGTGAGTGAGATATGCTGGCAATCAGAGACGATACTGGCCAAATTAAAAGCAAGTTTACACTACATGTAGTATATAAGCTAACTTATGCCCACAGGCACTGCAGACACAATACCCTCTAATACTCTAAGAATCTACTTTCCAAATGTCTGATTAAAAGCCATAAAAAATTGGCTTTCGCAAGGAAAAGGTTTCCATTTAAGTGCAAATCAATCTCGAAAGTGAATTTCATTGCATGTTAAAATAACTCTTAATAACACACTCTTGTGATGAATATATGAGGATTGGAATAATTTGTTCTCTGTCCTTTTAAAAGAGAGAAAAAAATGATAGCTGTGTCAAGATGTAAATGTCAGGAAGGCAGCAAGGCATCGACGTAATTAAAAGTTTGATTCATGCGCTCCGCACTTCATAACGGAGGCAATAACACACAACATTACCACCACTGGCCAGGGGAGTGAAAAACAAATTATTTATCGGCAGGCGCAGTAGGTTTATTTTGAAGTAATGGCCGTCCAGCTGGATCCCCCCCACTTCCTGCCTCACAGCAGGCCCTGTGTTGCTCGGAGACAACGGCACTTTATAAACGAAGCCACCCTTGACGCAATTTATTAGGCCCACAATAAAAATCAGTGTTCACGCAGGCAGAAGGCTGCAAAAAGAGAGGGAGAGAGAGAGAGAGAGAGAGAGAGAGAGAGAGAGAGAGAGAGAGAGAGAGAGAGAGGGAGAGAGAGAGGGGAAGAGAGAGGGAGAGAGAGAGAGAGAGAGAGAGAGAGAGAGAGAGAGAGAGAGAGAGAGAGAGGAAAGTCACTGACATGGTGCTAGTCATAGGTCGCGTCAGCAGCTGTCTTTAGTATCTGTGTCTAGGGTTATTTATTTTAAAGCAGGGCCCAGATCTATGGTGCACAGCTTAACTACACATCGTCATTCACACCAATGGTGCTCAAGTCCTTTCTGTGTTCTAGCTACTGCGATATATAGGTCATAGATATACCGGGTTATTTCCACTGTTCAGAGTGGCACATTTTCCGGATGACATTTCCACATGGAATATTTCTAATGGGCATGGAGAGATTCACAATGTCTACAACGTCTCGTTTTGGATTGACTTCCCTAATGCCATATTCATCATCATCCACCAACTACTACTAACAGCAGCCCCATCAGAGCGAGTGTGTCAGCGTGGCAGGGAGAGGAGCAATATGGGGAGGAAATGATCAAAGAGCTTGTTACATCTCTGTGTACTGTGTGTAGTGTAGTGTATGTGTGTGTACCGTACGTGTGTGTGTGCAGTGTGTGTGCGTGCTTGTGTGCGTGTGTGCGTGATGTGTGCGGCCTAATTGTCCGTAGCTCTGTCCATACAGCAACGTTCATGTAAACACAAATTAATAGGGAGGATCTGTAAACATGATGATCACCACCCATTGAGATTTAATTAGTGCTCCACATCAATGTACTGTGCAAACAAGACCCAGAATTTCCCTTTTGTTCAGCCAGTGATTCCCATCTTTACATCACAAAGAGACACACACACACACACACACACACACACACACACACACACACACACACACACACACACACACACACACACACACACACACACACACACACACACACACACACACACACACACAGTCTCTCTCCCTCACTCACGTACACGGCACACAGTAGTGCTCGTAGTCGAGTAGTTCTCGTTCATATTCATGTGT
>NC_085878.1:32592999-32620499 GCF_034702125.1 Engraulis encrasicolus
CCCTACACTATTCTACGCATCTTCAAACACCAAAGTCTGTCTTGCACAGCACACAGCATTTGTACACACACACACACACGCACGCACGCACGCACGCACGCACGCACGCACGCACGCACGCACGAGGAAAAAAGGTGGGTAGGCAGTGGTGTGTATGTGTGTATATGGGTGTAGTTTATGTGTATAGTGTACACATGGGCTACACCCTGATGTGTTCCAGCCATTTGTGCACAGCAGCAGCATAGATCTTATAAAAATCATTCATCATGATGGTGAGCGGCGAGCGCAGGAGCCCCCTCCGCCATCACCACTACCGCTACCACCACCACCAGCGTTGCTCATCCTCGGCCTCAGCTGCTGCATACCAAACAGGGAGCAGCGCTCCTTTGTCTGGGCAGCAGGCTGATACTCCAAACAGAACCCCACCGCTATGTCGTTTCCCAGCCCAGCTCAGCCGGACTGCCAGCCAAGCTGGCCCAGCAAACCCAGTCAGCCCAGCCAACCCATCCAGGCATCCTCCTTACTCCACCTGCCTCAGGGCCCAATCAGAGATCTGGCTGGGTTGCGTCCGCCTCGTTCCCGGGGCCCTCGGGGGATGCCTAATAGCGCTAGATCTGCACAGATGCACAGGTAATGCGCTTATAATAACACGCAGTGCAAAGCAGCCTGTCTTCATCCTCTGACTATACACTCTGAGGAGAAGGGAGAGAGACAGAGTGTGAGCGAGGGAGCCTGGATATATTCTACACTCGTTATGCCCGTCTCGTCTCGTCTCCTGGCTTAAACATCGACATGGCCGAGGGAAGGGAAGCCAAGTTGAGTCAAGCTGTGAGAACAGCAGGTGAATATATCCGAGCCTCAGCATCCCCGGCTAGAGGGCTGTGTGTGCATCATCTCATATCAAAAGCTACGTGGTGATGTATGTTCATAGGTTAAAAAAAAGAAAAAGAAAAACTGCTGAATACACAGATGTAACTGCTAAGATAAAAAGGTTAAAACTTGGAACAGTTGCATGCATGCGTTTGTGTAATTTATTACTCGCAAGAAAAAGGGACCTTGCCCTCAAGCAGAGTGGAACACACACACCACCACCATGTACAACCTTTCATACAGTCAAGTTAGCAATTACACCAACTTATTATAGAGTGGAAAGTTACTGTTGTGTGCAGAGGCCAAAGTTGCTAAAAGACAGTGGCTGGGTTGAAGAGAACTGTTAAAGAACGTAGGTGGGCTACAACAAAGTGTGGTCCCCAGACTTATTCTGCTGGGACTCTCTTCTCAACCTAAGAATATTTTCTCAACCCCTCTACCTGCCCATTTTCCAATGCAAAAACAAAACTTTGTTCATCTTTAATGTAAATCACAGGAAAGTTAAATGCATTTAGTACCCATTGAAGGGAATATTGTAATAAACAAAAATGTATGGAAAGGTTATAAAAAAGCATAATGTATTCAGTTTTATGTTTACCAACCCTTCTGTCCACAACCAGGGCTCTAAATGAGCACTGGCCAACCAGCCAAATGCTGGTGAAAATTCAGTTTGGCTGGTTAACAAAAAAGCAAAAACTAGCCACTTTGACTGATAGTGAGTGCATGTGTGGCTGGTAAGATGTAGCATCTACTAGCCAAATTGGCTATTGATGAAAACGTTGATTTATAGCCCTGTCCACCACAATCCCCCTGCATTACCTCTGCAACACCCCCTCCCAGGGGTCCCGTCCCCCAGTTTGGGAACCGCTGTGGTACACGGCGGAGTTGAAGCCCTGACCTGAGAGACTTGAGGGGGAAGTGGCAGAGGCCTTATCTCTCAAATACGAAATCCCCAGTGTGGAAACAAAAAAAACCAAACACTCAAGAATGCCATTACGCAAAGAAGAGGAACACAGAGAAGAAGAATACTCCGCATATGAAGTTGGCCTGTTTTTCCCACCCCCTAAGCAAAATTTACTCTTCAGAAATTTCCATTACAGTCACCAAAGTTACGTGTGCTGCTTTAAGAGTTCTAACTTCCACCCCAGACACTAGATGTGAAACTTCTCCTTATGCACTCATACAGACCTCTACATATCTCAGAGAAATGCTGATAAAAACAAAGAACGAATATGCAAAAATTATACTACAAAAAATGTACATAAAACAGGAAGACTGCAAGAACACTACACCATGCGGATCTTAGTCCATTATCCATGAGATGAGTTGTTAAATTAAACATTTAAAAATTATCCGCATTTCTGCAGATTGTCCCGAATCTGCATACCAGGACAACTACTTATAATAAACTCAGCCACAGTACTACAAGATCATCTCAGCACACCAGCAGAGCCCAAACCTCTACCTGCTCCAACCTTATCAGAGGTCATATGCAGAGTGACCTACGCTGGGTCTCCCTCTGCTTTTTACAGCTAATGCCCCGTGTACATCAAGCGCTACCAAAGGCGACCCAGGTAGCTGGGGTGGTTGAAGAAGCTTCGCCATGAATTTGTTTTATTCGCTGTGGACGCTGCACTGACATGTTTGATTCAGCTAATCACATAACAGCTCTGTCTTGACAGCCTGGGACATTCCTCGATATGAACGTTCCAATTGGCTTTCACCGAACCGAGTCATAGCGAATTCGCTTAAGATTAGCTTGAGTTTAATCGTCAAAATTCGCCCTGGTCGCTCAAGAAGCTTCGCTCCTGGTGAATTCGCTCTGGTAGCTTTATTCGCCTTCCCTCCATAGAGAAACAATGACTTCCGCCGCGCAGGTCGCTTAGTTCGCCTTCGATGTACACGGGGCATCAGGCTTCCACCTTGACAACAACCATCTACCCCCTTGAATAAATCCCTAGAACAGATTAAGCTTTTGTATTGTAAATGAGTCGCCAAAAATGCATATGCTATTTTTTTTCAAAGACAAACAAACAGACAGATAAACAAACAAACAAACAAGCCAACGCTACCGAAAACATAACCTCCTTGGCAGAGGTAGCAACCAGTGCAACAGCACTTACCCGATCTTGGCCTTCTGCTTGTTGGGCTTGCCGGAGGAGACGATGCGGGCCTTCTTTGCCGCCTTCTCCTTGGTGCCCTTCTCCTTAGCCTTATCCTTGGCGCGGCCCTTGGCGGAGGAAGCGGAGGCGGCGGACGCGGACGAGGCCCCGCCGCGGTGGGCCTTGTGCTCCTTGTGCTCCTTGTGTTCCGAGGAGCCGGCGTCGAAGCTATCGGGGCTCATAACGCGCGGGATATTCTTCTCTCCGCGCTCGCGGGCCTTGGCGATGGCCTCAGAGATGATGCGGTTGGCCTTCTCCTGCTTGTCGTCCTCCATCTGCTGAAGACTTGGGGAAGTCGGCTCCTGCTGCTTCTGCTTCTGCCGTTTAGGGCCACGGCGCTCCGAGGCCGAGGAGTAGGAGGACGACGAAGAGGAGGATGAGGAGGAGGATGAGCCGCTCTTCACCTGCTGGGGGCTGAGGACCCGCACCTGACAGCTGGGACCATTAGTGTTCTTGGGAGGCTGCACAGGGAAGGAACAAGCAGAGAAGAGAAGAGAAAAAGAAGAGAAGAGAAGGGATGTTATAACTGGTGTCTGGGCTGTTGCCGTTACAGGTTTCACATCCAGCATGGCATGGGAAATGTTTGCACATTTAAAACAATGAAATCCAGAAAGCCTTTTGGGGGTGGGAGAAACAGCTTTTTTCTCTCTCACACACTTTAGCACGCACGCACGCACGCACGCACACACACTTTAGCCTGGGAACAATACCTCAGACTACCACACAAAACCCCACAGCACCACAATAGCCAAGTCACAGTGACACAATGGGATATAGACTTGTTGGAATATAGCATGGGGCTGAAATCCCTCAGAGAACACTGTTCCCCCTTCCCTGGCATGCCACGTTTCCCAGCATGCCGTGCGTGCGACTTGTCTTGCCTGCCTGCTATCACATGCAACAGTGTGCCTGAGAGGCCATGGAGCCTAGTGTGCTATGGAGCTGCAAGAGGATACCAGGCCAGCAGATGATGAAATGGGACAATTACCATCTCGACGCTAGCCCCCTTTTCTTTCCCTCTCGCTCCCTCTTTCATCACCACTGTTTCTCTCTCTCTCTCTTGTTCCCTACCGTATTCATCATCTCTCTCATCTTCCCCTCTCTTTTTGTCCTTTTCTTCTTCTTCTTTTAGTCAAGGCCGCTGGCCATGCGGGTGCCCATCCGAGTTTGCAGGAAGTAAACTTAGCCGGATATAAAAATAAAATGTGGGATGAGATGTGACGCGCCCGAGGTGCCTCATTTAACACTGCGCCCTCGTCTTTTTATAACACGTACGGTACACACGCACGCATACAGTTCATACACCAGCTACCAAGATACCACAAGCTGTGTGAACAGACACCATCTCTATTTTTTTTTTCTTTCCGTCTCCTGGAGAGGATGACAGGAGAAACCCTTGGCCTACGTCTTGTGGCTCCCGAGTCCCCACACTATTTTGACTGCATCTGCGTCAGCAACAAAGATCGGGAGGCATCGAAAGAGATACACAGAACCAGAGAGAGAGAGAGAGAGAGAGAGAGAGAGAGGGAGAGAGAGGGAGGGAGAGATGGGGAGAGATGGGGAGAGATGGGGAGAGATGGGGAGAGATGGGGAGAGATGGGGAGGAAGGGAAGCCGGTGGCCAAATGCATGAATTATACACACAGCCCTTGCTACGTGATAATATGTGAATTATACATGAACACGCACTGGGTTTTACACAAATGACATACACAAAGGCTCTCACACACACACACACACACACACAACATACACACAGTCTCTCGCACATATGACACGCGACACACACGCCAGTGCGCGCACACACTTTGAAATAGACCTTAAGCTTATAGCTCACACGTCAGTCATAAACACACCAGCGGGAGAGAAAACGTGTTGAGGGTGCACAAGCAGGTGTGCCTATGTGAATGTGTACATGTGCTCAGGCCTAGCAACCTTCCTGTGTGAGAAATAAAAAAGGGAATTATCTCGAACCAGAAACAAAAAGAGGGGGATGGGTATGCAGAGAGCAGAGAGGGAGGGCGAGGGGAATAAATAGCAATTCATTTTGAAGATAAACAACGGCAGGCTGTTTCACGTGAGTATAGAACAGTGTGCGCATGTGTGGTGTGTGTGTGTGTGTGTGTGTGTGTGTGTGTGTGTGTGTGTGTGTGTGTGTGTGTGTGTGTGTGTTCAGACCACTCTGTCCTAGCCTATTACAGTAAATTATTGGCCCGGACTGGAATGTCCAGTTTTTAATCCATTTTCTGCCTCCTCTTAAAAACGACAGGGAAGAACATACATAAAAGGAAGAAAATAAAAATGGACAGAACGAAATGGAGTAAAGGGGAAATGATACAGGCATGGAGCAGCAGAGAGGATAGAAACTGGGGAGCGGGGGTACAGGACAGTGGGGAGAAGAGTGTTTGTAAACGAGAGAGAGAGAGAGAGAGAGAGAGAGAGAGAGAGAGAGAGAGAGAGAGAGAGAGAGAGAGAGAGAGAGAGAGAGAGAGAGAGAGAGAGAGAGAGAGAGAGAGAGAAAACGAGTTGAAGGAAAAATGCAGCAAAGCGAGTGCACTGCAGCTGTGTAATACACCTATAAATAACTAAAATTACAGGCTGCCAGTACTGCAGTGATTTCAATCTCTCTCTCTCTCTCTCTGCTAGCTAGCCAGCCCCGCTCTCTCGTACTCACACTCCCGCTCCCACGGAAATCACTCGACAACTACCAACAGCACCAACCAGGAAGCCACGGGAGAGCCAGCTCCATGCGCTCCACCGGCCACGCGCACACACACACACACGCACACAAACACACGTTCAGTACTGTATGTCACGGGACATGGAGTCCATCAGTCACTCAACAAGAAACACACACGCACACAAATGGAGAGATACTGACAACAAAACCATACACACAACATATCAACACAGTCACCAGTTGAGGGGGAGGGCGGAGAGAGAGAGAGAGAGAGAGAGAGAGAGAGAGAGAGAGAGAGAGAGAGAGAGAGAGAGAGAGAGAGAGAGAGAGAGAGAGAGAGAGAGAGAGAGAATCAGGCTAGTGGAAGGTGAGGGAGGGGGATGGGAAAGCTGGGGAAACACGTCAGGAATGAGAGCAGAGGAGAGTAGAAGAGAAGAGAAGAGAAGAGAAGAGAGGAGGGGGGAGGAGGAGAGGAGAAAACGAAAAGTACAGAATACAGCTCCACATGCCACCCCTTAAGCCTCGGCAAATGAAAGGCAAGAGGATGAGAGCAGAAAAACACTGGGGAGCGAGCTGGGGAGAGGAGAAACGCGAGCGGAGAGAGCAAGCTCAAGATGGCGGCAGTAGTGGCTGCAGCATGAGTCTGTAGAGTGTGTGTTGGGGAAGGAGGAGGGGTGAGGAGGGGAGGGAGGGATGAGGGAGGGAGGGGAGGGGAGGGGAGGGGAGAGGGAAGGAGGAGGGCTGCTCAGTTCCTGCCATTTCGGCCCCTCCTCCCTCCCTCTCCCGGCTTCTCTCCGTTCGCCGCGGCACACTTACCCTTCCTCTTGGCCTCTTCACCGTAGACATGTTTTTTTTTTCTCCTTTCCTGTCCTCTCGCACCACTTTTTTCTTACCCCACTCTCTCACTCTTCCTCTCTCACTCCCTCCAGCCAGTCGCCAAACAAAAGCCTTGCCCTTTTTCTATCTCTCTCTCTCCCCCTGCTCACTCGCTCACTCGTTGCGTGTGTGCAAGTCTCTCTCCCTCCCTCCCTCCCTCCCTCTCCCTCTCTCTTTCTCTCCTTCCGCGAGCACCCAGCCAGTCCGTCCCTCCCTCCCTCCCCTTGCTCTCTCTCTCTCTCCTGTCCCCTCACTCTCTCTCCCTCTCCCTCTCCCTCTCTTCAGATCGCGGTGGTTAGCGGCTGGTGACGGCAGCGGCGGCGGTGGTGGTGGCCCACGGTCGTCTTCACCTCCTCCCCTCGAGCGGCAGCATTGGGAGAGGGGGGTGGGGGGGGGGGGGGGGGGCAGGAGCTACGGCGCCTTCCTCTCTTTCGCTCTCTCTCCCTCTCTCTCTCTCAGTCGCTCGCTGGCTTCACAGGGAGGCTGGAGATCCGAGGTGCGTGGCACGGCCCGTCCAGGAAGCTCGACACATGCTGCCTCCTCTCTCTCTCTATCACTCTCTCTCCTCTCTTCCTCCCTCCCTCGCTTGCTTGCTTGCTTGCTCACTCACGTGCGCTCACTCTGGTCTCTCTGCGCTCTCTCTCACGGGGCAAAACAGGCACAGGCTCGCTCCGCCACCGCTCTCCTCCTCTCCTCATTGATTCTCCTTCGCTCAATCCCTCTATCCCTCCGTCCCACTCTCTCCCCCTCTCTCTTTTTGCCGTTTGTCCGCTACAGCAATCGCTCCCTTCCGCCTCTCGTGTCTTTGAGCTTCTATTCCTCCGTCGTCTGCGTGTTCTCTCTTTTTCCACTCGTTTGGGCATACGCATGTATCTCTCTCTCTTCTTCTCTTCTTCTCTCCTTCTTCGCCCCCACTTCGTCCACTTTCTCACATCCCCGGATTGAAAAAGGTAAGGGCTACTCTACTCCTCTTCGATGTAGCCAAGACGAAAAGGAAAGACAAAAAAAAATCTCTAGAAAATAGCTTATGTTGTAGTCGACGTTGTTGCTTTTTTCCGCTCCTCTGTTCTTTTTGCCTGTCTTTTCCCTTCTTTTCCACTTGTTTTTCTCTTCCGCCTTCTCCCTCCTTCCCCTCCCGCGTGCCTGGTTGGGGCGCGTGCGGTGCGGCGCTGGGCTTGAGGAGCTGGGGCTCAGTCGTAGTGGTGGTGGAAAATGAAAGCACAAAGCAGCAAAATGCATCAGCATGAATATTAGAGATGTCGTTAAAATCCGGACTCGTTTTTTTTCTCTCTCTCTCTCTCTTACTCGCTCACTCACTCACTCACCCGCACGCCGCTCTCTCTCTCTGTTCTCGCCCTTGCTCACTCGCCCATACTCGCTCTCCCTCTCTTTGTGAGGAACTAGGCCAGCAGATGGTGCTAGCAGTTATTACATTAACTTTCACAACTTAACCCCACATGTTCTGGATTTCTTTGAGCATGTGCAGTTTTTTTCTTTTTTTTTTAAATTTCCAAATGCTGCACGGTGGAGCCTTGCCTTTTTTTCTCCTGCAATGGATTTTTTTTTTCTTCACAGAAATACAAAATAAAGATGCAATGAAATCATTTTCTGACTTTCTGTTCCATTTCCCAAAACAAAACCCTCTCATGTGCCTTCCACTGTCTTTGATAATAATATAATATGTAACAAAAAGGGGAGCCAGGCTGTATCGGGGTGTGGGGTGGGGGGCAAATAAACAGATGGCCAATAAGGAGACGCAGAAAGGGCAAGCGTGTATTTGTGCTTGTGTATGGGTGTGTAAGCCATGTTTCAATAGCCGTAGCCAAAAAGAGGTTATTAAATTAATAAGCAGGGACAGACTGATTGCCATGACATGGTCATGTCCTCACGCCTTACCCCTCCTCCTGCCATCTCCCTTCCAACCGCATCTACAGGCACAACCAGGGCTCTAGATTTTTTTCATCACTAGCCAAAATGGCTAGTAGAAGGTAATCTTACTTTCCAAACACACCCTCACTAAGGGGTCAAAGTGGCTAGTAAGTCTGTCTTTTCTACCAGTCAAACTGACATTTCACCATCATTTGCCGGTTAGCTAATGTTAATTTAGAGCCCTGGGCACAACCTTCCCCAACCACCACAGAGACAAACATAGGCAGAGGCAGCACCATCTAAACTAGTGCCTTTCAACGGGGTGTCAACAAACCTCCAGGAGGTGTTCGGGAGCTCTTGGGGGACATCAAGAAGGAGACAGCTGAGAGTGAGGGCCAATAGTCATACTACATTGTAAAGCTATTTTTTAATGCTAGCAGGCTTATGATGAGGTAACGGTGGGCCAGTTGTCAGTCTTATGGCGAGGTCAAGGGGGCATTTGTTCGTTTAAAAAAAAAAACGGATCAAAACTGAACACCAGTGGCAGCACTCCCTCCCCCTGGCACCCATGTGCTGCGAGGACAGGAGTGGCCCATAGGGGGAGACAACAAGCTGAGACAGGAGACAGGAGAGCAGAGCAGAGCTGAGAAGAGCAGAGCAGAGAAGGGAGCGGGGGTGGGGGCCATGGGGGGTTGGTAGGCTAAGGGACAGGACACGGAGGGAGGAGGGGGAGGGGGAGGCTGGAGGAGGAGGATGAGTGGCTTTCTCTCTCACTCGCTTGCTCGCTCACTCCACTCAAAGACGGAAGAGGAGGAAGGAGGCGGGGGGAAAAAAGAACTAGGGAAAAAAAGGGTGAAGGGTGGAAGAGAAGAGAAGAGAAGAGAAGAGAAGAGAAGAGAAGAGAAGAGAAGAGAAGAGAAGAGAAGAGAAGAGAAGAGAAGAGAAGAGAAGAGAAGAGAAGAGAAGAGAAGGGGTGACAGGAGGGAACAGGGTGAAGGAGCAGTAAAGAGAGAGAGGGTGAGGGAGACACAGAGAGGAAATAGAGATGGAGAGAAATGAGATGAGACGAGGGGAAGGGAAGAGAAGAGCAAAAAGACAGGAAGAGAGAGGAAGGGAGAGAGAAAGTGTGAGACATAAACAGGGACAATTGCGAGTGAGAGGCAGAGAGCGAAAGAGAGAAGAGGAAGGAGGAGAGGGGAAGAGAAGAGAAGAGAAGAGAAGAGAAGAGAAGAGAAGAGAAGAGAAGAGAAGAGAAGAGAAGAGAAGAGAAGAGAAGAGAAGAGAAGAGAAGAGAAGAGAAGAGAAGAGAAGAGAAGAGAAGAGAAGAGGATAGAGGAGGATAGAAGAGGATAGAGAAGAAGAGGAGAGGAACAGTGTCTGCAGACAGACCCCCCTTGCCTTTTTGACACTAGATGGGAGCGTGAAAGTTGCCAGAGTGTGTTTCCAGGAAGCAGCACACGCCAAGAGGGAACACATAAGGAGAGGTGACACGGCTGGGGTGTGTGTGTGTCTGTGTAAATGTGTGCGCGTGTACAGTGTGTGTACAGTGTGTGTACGTGTGTGTGTGTGTGTGTGTGTGTGTGTGTGTGTGTGTGTGTGTGTGTGTGTAAGTGCGTTTGAAAGGGGCCCTCCCGTTCAGCTGGAATGTCACACAAGGGACATGTGCACCCACTGGCACATGCTTCAAGGGGTACACCAAGCACCCACACGCACACACACACACAGAAATAGAAAACGGCAATCCAAACACATACACGCACACAATACACACACACACACAATACACACACACACACACACACACACAATACACACACACAGCTCTGGTCTTTCCACTGAAACTACGCCAGAGAGCTGCACACAATTCACCGTCGTCATTTCCTTTCAGGCCCCACTGGCTTGTCACATGACCACACTGCCAGGTAAGACTCACCACCACAAGAAGCTTTCCGCACCACTGTGTGAACGATTACACACACACACACACAGACACAGACACAGACACAGACACAGACACAGACACAGACACAGACACACACACACACACACACAAACACACACACGAATGCACAAGAATCTGTGGTTTGCATCTAACAACTTTCCCTCCGCAAGAACAGAATGAATTTCAACAGAATTTTTTAGACACATTTCATGAATCATGATTCAAATCATTAAAAGAATGCAGGCTTTCCCCCAGCGCTTTCTTATCAAGGCGGCCGCCTTGACTAAACCCCACCCCCGCCTTGGCTACGTTCCCTAAAAAAAAAAAAAAAATGCGTCCGAGGGCAAAAAAAAAAAAACAACTTGTAAAAAAAAACAACTTGTAATGCATGTTCAAGCGCAGGCACTAGGACAACATCGGTTGGACTAAATTGTGACACCTAGTGGTCGGATTTATTACTACGCCATGTGTGTCCATCCTCGAGGCCATATTTTGAAACAATTTTAATTTTCAATTCTTGGGTTGCAGTTACGTCAGAATGCCCCTTCACTGGAGCGCGCGAATTTGAAATGGTGGACAACCCTGGCTTGGAGCCATTGAAACCCATTCAAAAGTACATTTGTTCGATGTTCGACAGAATATTTTTAATTAGACCTTAAGACACACCATGGGTCTTGTTTAAAAGCTGAGAACCTCAGCTTTCCATACCTGAAAACGGTATTTTCCTAGCATCTACCAATCCGAAGGTAGCCTACTTTAAGTGCAGAATTACTTTTCTAAAGATAGCGTTTTGTTTCCTTGGAAACGGACGCGGTTTATGTGTTACGCATACGCTATTTGACTCGGGTTTGCATTATTATGGATGAATTTCTAATCTTGACATTCTAATGGACAATCTGTGCGAGTTTCAAAATGCGTTTTTATGTAACATGGGAGTAAAATGTGTTAACAGTACGCCCGTCTGGGATTTGTTAGCTAGTTCGCTAGTTAGCTAGCAAGTAGGGCCTAAGTAATAGCAGAAATAAACTCTCTCTGGTAATAGATATTAGAATCGATCTGTCTCAGGGCCCAAGCATAAACAAAGAAACACCAGGATTTGGATGTAATGCTATAATATCAGCAATTTGTCAAAGCAAAACATTCTGAGAACATTCACAGAACCAGTTCATTATATCCACAGCCTTGAGTGTCGGCAAATCTTTCCACTTTTGACATGATGTAGTGTAGAGACCTAGCACCAGGGGGCAGCACTATGACGTCAGCAGCAACCCAAGAATTAGCATAAATGGGCCACCAGTAGGGCAGTTTAATTACAACAGGGCACTGGAACTCTTTTTTGAAAAACCGAGAAGGATGGCCTGCAAGGACAAGACTTGCAAAATGTGCCATAGGTAGCCAGTCAATTTTGCACTCCATTTGGTTTCTCTTTTTCGTTAATGTAAACAACCGGCACTGCACTTTTTGTTACATTTTTCTTTTCAGCTTCTGTAAATAGTTTTGATATGGCAGGTCAATAAATTGTTATTATTCAAACCCCCCCCAAACCCCCGAAACAGTATTCGTGCCGTGCGTGACATCAAACCCCGCCAACACCTCCCCCCGCGTGACATCGCGAGTGTCACCCCCCCCCCCCCGCCACGCCGCCCCCCAGGGACAGACTCGAAGCCTCACCACCTTGACTAACCAATTTTCTGGGGGAAACACTGGAATGTGAGGTATACTTACAAAAAATCTCAGATATGACGCAATATTAACAATCCCACAAGTAGCTTTTTTTGGTTGTTGTTAGATCATGAGCAATATCCTACTGTACCAGTGATGACAGGGATGCATGCATGTGTGTGTTGTGTGTGTATGTGTGTGTGTGTGTTCCTGTACGTGTGGGTGCGAGTGATAAAGGGCGCCCCCCACCTCCTCAGTCCTCCCTCCTCCTCCTCCCTTGTCCTCCCACCTCCTCTCCTCCTTCACAACTCACCCATCCATCCCATCTCTTCCCCTCCACGTGACTGCCCTCCCCTCCCCTTCCTCATATCTCCCAATCAATCACCTAAGATTAACCCCTAACTCTCACCCCTAACTGTAAACCCCCCCCCCATCTCCTCTTCTGTCCTCCTTCATCCTAGCCCTTCCTCCTCCTCCCGCCCCACCCTCTCCAAATCTCCTCTCTCCCTCTCCATCACCCCCACCCTATTCATCACTCCATCTCTTCCCTGCTCGTATGTTCTAACACCCCATACACACCCCAACCCACCCCTACAACACTCCTCCTCTTCTCAAGTCCATGTCCCGCCATGCCTCCTCCTCTTCTCTTCACCTCCCCCACCCCATCACCTCCTCCTCCTCCTCTTCTCTTCACCTCCCCCACCCCATGGCCTCCTCCTCCTCCTCCTCCTCTTCTGTTCACCTCCTCCTCCTCTTCTGTTCACCACCTCCTCCTCCTCCTCCTCCACCTCTTCTGTTCACCTCCTCCTCCTCCTCCTCTTCTCTTCTCTTCACCTCCTCCACCCCACCCCAGTCTCTGCACACATGGCCATGAGCCCAGGCAGTGGGACCACAGGGCAGCACAGCACAGCACGGGCCAGATTCCAGATTATCAGCCAAAACACACACGCAGCCGAAGAGCTCTCCCTGCCCCAATGACACACACACACACACACACCCACGAACACATACACACACACACAAACACTGACTCGCCCACACACACCAAGTACACAGGAACACACATGCATTTAACCAAACAAACACACACACACACACACCTTCATCAACCCACACACGAGCAGGAACACACAAGGATCAGCCAAAACACACAAGAAAAGAGTAAAGGATCCGGCCTGGCCTTCGGTTGTGTGTGTGTGTGTGTGTGTGTGTGTGTGTGTGTGTGTGTGTGTGTGTGTGTGTGTGTGTGTGTGTGTGTGTGTCTGTGTGTGTGTGTCTGTGTGTGTGTGTCTGTGTGTGTGTGTCTGTGTGTCTGTGTGTCTGTGTGTGTGTCTGTGTGTGTGTGTGTGTGTGTGTGTGTGTGTGTGTCCTGGAACAAGCAACTGAGCAAGAATTTGTCATGCCAGAATTTTGCCACACTATGCCATGATGACATTGTGTGTGTGTGTGTGTGTGTGTGTGTGTGTGTGTGTGTGTGTGTGTGTGTGTGTGTGTGTGTGTGTGTGTGTGTGTGTGTGTGTGTGTGTGTGTGTGTGTGTGTGTGTGTGTGTACGGGGGGGTCATGATTTGTGTTTGTTGAAGTTGCTGCGAAGTGCAGTGAATACTTGCCGTGCGACAACAGGCCTTGGAGTTTGGACTGTGTCTGTGCTACATATCCGTGTAGGTGCATGTGGGCAAACGTGGTGTGTGTGTGTGTGTGTGAGTGAGTGAGTGAGTGAGTGAGTGTGTGTGTGTGTGTGTGTGTGAGTGAGTGAGTGAGTGAGTGAGTGAGTGAGTGAGTGAGTGAGTGAGTGAGTGAGTGAGTGAGTGAGTGAGTGAGTGAGTGAGTGAGTGAGTGAGTGAGTGAGTGAGTGAGTGAGTGAGTGAGAGAGTGAGAGAGTGAGTGAGTGAGTGAGTGTGTGAGTGAGTGATGGGGAGAGAGAGAGAGAGACTGTGTGTGTGTGTGTGTGTGTGGTTGAGTGAGAGAATCTGTGTGTGTGCGAGAGAGAGTGAACGAGCGTGTGTGTGTGTGTGTGTGTGTGTGTGTGTGTGTGTGTGTGTGTGTGTGTGTGTGTGTGTGTGTGTGTGTGTGTGTGTGTGTGTGTGTGTGTGTGTGTGTGTGTGCTGCCCAGGGCCTACAAAGTGGCTGTGTTGGGGGCCTTGATGGCTGTGCTATCCCCCCTGTAGAGACTCTATTCAGACCCACTATCAGCCAGTCAGTCAGTCAGCCAGCCAGCCAGCGGTGTTAGCAGGAGAGGCACTACTGCACCCCCAGCTGTGTCCCCCTGAGGGAGCACACAGAGTCAACTCCCCCACCCCGTCTCACACACACACACGCCAGTGGAGCCCCATCACACACATCGATATGCCAACATCAACACCCCCAGTGGTGCACCAACAACAACAGCACCATCCATTCCAATCCCAACACACACTCCACACCAACAACTTCAACACCCCCCAGCACTACAAAAACACCCCCCTCCTGGTCACCAACATCAACACTTGCCATCAGACAACTAACACCCCCCACCCCCCCCCCCTCAAATGCCATTACAAGCACCTCCCCCTCCCAATCCTCCATTATCTGCCCTTATTAGCACCACAGCAGTTAGCCCAAAGCCTTGTGGTGAGTTGATAGCTAATAGCTGGGTCGTCAGCATGAACACAAAGGGTTAAGCGGGAGGAGCGTTGCAAATGAATAGGACAGGGGCTGCTGTGGGTGTGGAGAGTGGAGGAGAGTGGAGTGGAGGAGAGTAGAGCAGCCATCAGCCACCATTTGTTGGCCCATCTGTTTTTTTTTTTTATTCTCTTTCTTTGAGAGAGAGAGAGAGAGAGAGAGAGAGAGAGAGAGAGAGAGAGAGAGAGAGAGAGAGAGAGAGAGAGAGAGAGGAGAGAGAGAGAGAGAGAGAGAGAGAGAGAGAGAGAGAGAGAGAGAGAGAGAGAGAGAGAGAGAGAGAGAGAATAGGCACGCTCCTATTATCATGCGCTGGAGAGACGGGGGCTTTTCACATTGTAGATTGTAGAGAATGGAGGGAGGGAAGAGGTTTGGGGAGGAGAGATGAACAGAGGAGGAAAGAAGTGGGGGTGGTAGAAGTCATCAGGCCATTGACATAAACCCTACGCACGCACGCACACACACACACACGCACGCACGCATGCACGCACGCACGGCTCTGTGCCTGAAATAGCTGGTCTTGTAATCTGGCCAGTACAGAGAGAGCAGATCTGACGCAGGTGAAGAGTGTGTGTGGCCACAGACCACAAGTGTGTTTGTGTGAGCGCACAAGTGTGTGTGTGTGTGTGTGTGTGTGTTTGTGTGTGTGCACAAGTGTGTGTGTGTGTGTGTGTGTGTTTGTGTGAGCGCACAAGTGTGTGTGTGTGTGCACAATGTGTGTGTGTGTGTGTGTGTGTGTGTGTTTGTGTGAGCGCACAAGTGTGTGTGTGTGTGTGTGTGTGTGTGTGTTTGTGCACAAGTGTGTGTGTGTGTGTTTTTGTGAGCGCACAAGTGTGTGTGTGTGTGTGTGTGTGTGTTTGTGTGAGCGCACAAGTGTGTGTGTGTGTGTGTGTGTGTGTGTGTGTGTGTGTGTGTGTGTGAGACACAAGTGTGTGTTTTTATGAGACACAAGTGTGTGTGTGTGTGTGTGTGTGTGTGTGTGAGACACAAGTGTGTGTGTGTGTGTGTGTGAGACACAAGTGTGTGTGTGTGTGTGTGTGTGTGAGACACAAGTGTGTGTGTGTGTGTGTGTGTGTGTGTGTGTGTGTGTGTGTGTGTGTGTGTGTGTGTGTGTGTGTGTGTGTGTGTGTGTGTGTGTGTGCACAAGTGTGTGTGTGTGTGCACAAGTGTGTGTGTGTGTGTGCACAAGTGTGTGTGTGTGCACAAGTGTGTGTGTGTGTGTGTGTGTGTGTGTGTGTGTGTGTGTGTGTGCACAAGTGTGTGTGTGTGTGCGTGTGCGTGTGCGCGTGTGCACAAGTGTGTGTGTGTGTGTGTGTGTGTGTGTGTGTGTGTGTGTGTGTGTGTGTGTGTGTGTGTGTGTTTTAATGCCAGGCAACCTCTGCTATCTCTCCTCACACACCAGATCCTGCTCAGCCTGGTTCTACCCACTGGAGCAACAGGAGCAGAGGTGTGTGTGTGTGTGTGTGTGTGTGTGTGTGTGTGTGTGTGTGTGTGTGTGTGTGTGTGTGTGTGTGTGTGTGTGTGTGTGTGTGTGTGTGTGTGTGTGTGTGTGTGTGTGTGTGTGTGCGTGTGTCCTCTGGTGTGTACAAACACACCACATTGCTATCTATCCCTTTCTGACATGCATGTGTGAGCCTCTGTATTATACATATGAGGCTCTCAGTGTGTGTGTTTGTGCGCGTGTAAGAGAGAGGCTGTCTATTGGCTGTTTGTGCAGGCAGGCAGGGGGGAGGTGGTGGGAGGGAGAGGGGGAGAGGAGGTGGAGGGAGGAACGGAGAGAGGGAGGGAGGAACAGAGAGAGGGAGAGGGGGAGGAGGGAGGGAGGGAAAGCATGTGCAGCCAACAGGCACATGCAGGAGCGGTCACATGGCGCACACAGAGAGCAGACACTAGAGGAGAGGAGAGCCGAGAGAGAGAGAGAGAGCCGAGAGAGAGAGAGAGAGAGAGAGCCGAGAGAGAGAGAGCCGAGAGAGAGAGAGAGCCGAGAGAGAGAGAGAGCCGAGAGAGAGAGAGCCGAGAGAGAGAGAGCCGAGAGAGAGAGAGCCGAGAGAGAGAGAGAGAGAGAGAGAGAGAGAGAGAGAGAGAGAGAGAGAGAGAGAGAGAGAGAGAGTAGAGGAGAGCTGAGCAGAGCAGAGCCTGGCTCCACGGCAACCCAACGGTTAACATTATGCAAATAAGCCTGGCTAGGCAGAGCGCTGCTGAGGGGAGGAGACTCGAGTGGAGTGGAGAGAACGGGAGAGAGAGAGCGAGAGAGGAATACACAGAGAGGGGAGAGCAGGAGGGGCAGGAGGATGGGGGGGAGGTAGGTAGCGAGCGAGTGAGCGTGCGATAGCAAGCGAATGAGAGAGAGGCAGAGCGCACCAGAGACAGAGAGAGGGCGAGATGATCGAGAAAGAAAATGAGAGAAATAAATGAAAGGCTGAAGTGGGAACAGCACAGCAAAGTGAAAATACGCAATACCCACAAATACTTGAAAATAAAAATACACAGATTGAGACAGAGATGAGAGAAGAAGAGATAGGGGTGGGGGAAAAAAGAAAGTGTATGAAGGGATGTGAAGAGACAGAGATAGTGAGATGATTGTAGTAGTGGTGGTAGAGGAGGGGAGAGAGAGAGAGACAGAGAGAGAGAGAGACAGAGAGAGAGAGAGACAGAGAGAGAGAGAGAGAGAGAGAGAGAGAGAGAGAGAGAGAGAGAGAGAGAGAGAGAGAGAGAGAGAGAGAGATGATGGTAGTAGTGGTAGAGGAGGGGGAGGTGAGAGAGAGAGAGAGAGAGATGATGGTAGTAGAGGTGGAGGAGGGGGAGGTTAGTGGAAGGTGCTAGCGTTGGTGAAGTCATACCACTCAGCTGTTACCTCACCAATGAGGCGGCTTCTCGGAGGGGGTGGACCTCACTCGTCAGCCTGTGTGCGTGGGCGTGTGTGCATATATGTATGTGTGTGTGAGTGCGTGTGTGTGTGTGTGAGTGCGCGTGTGTGTGTGTGTGTGCACTCTAAGAAGGATGAGAGGAAAGAACACCTGTGGGCTGAAGGGACAGAAAGCTCAGAGGGAGGGGGAAGTATACACACACACATACACACACACACACACGTTCACTCACACATACACACACATATAGGCTACATTCACCACACACCGAAACTAGAGCTTGTACAAATTCAACCCACATCCTACATGCGATGTAGTGACACATTGGTCTTTCGAAGCAACCGCGCACACCATTTATGCAAGGCAGGTCTGACATTCACAATCACATACACACAACCACACGCATAATCCCATTACAATCTGATTGTCCTGTTTACACACAAAAGCACTCTACACTACAAACGCACTCACAGACACATGTTGTCACACTGAGGCATAGTTATTGAATGAGTGGGCTAATACTAGTTTGAGTATTTGTCTGCAAGTGTTCAGACATCTTCCATGGAGGATGGACGGTCAACGCACGCAAGCACGCACGCACGCACGCACGCACTACCCAGTGATGATAAAGGGCAGATTATAGTTCAGCAACAGCGCCCGTTGGTTCTGGTCGCTAACCACTGTTGATGTTATAGATCTGCGCACGAGGTCTCATGTTGTTAGCCACATATGGCTACATAGCTACAAGGCTACAGTACAGTAGTCAGACTACAGGCATTGTGCCGCGAGTGCTAAACTGATGTATTGTTTGTTACTTACTAATTCAGTCATTGTAGCTTCATTTCTTTACACACACTAGAAAGGAAGCGTTTGCATTTCACAGAATATTGAGTTTGGCTCTCGTAAACTACAGGAGAACTGTGCTGCCACGAGAACACGGAAGTAGCGAGACAACCAATTCTCTGCCTCTGCTCGCGGCAAACTGGTCTCATAGGACTCAATGCTAACTGTTAGCTTGGAGGTAAAATGTGCACTGCCATAACTAGAAAATGGTTGGAAGTACAGGAGAACGGTAAAAGCCTATTATTTAACTCAAGGGGAGGTGTAAAATAAGCTTATTTCCAAAAATGGGACAGTATCACTTTAAGGCCTGCTGCACCTTCACAGCCAACTCACTTCACAGCTCTGACACACACACGCACACACACACACACACAGATATGCACACAGACACGCACACGCCAAGCCCACCACCACCAGGGCCAACAGCTTGCCTGGAACCTCCCCATAACCAATCAACACTCGCTTCCTTAAAACCGACAGCCAATCCCGGCGTTGCTGTGTGTCTCCAGCGTCCAATGAGAGAGCAGCTATTCTCCTGCGGAGCGGAGGGAGCGGGAGAAGTCATCCGTACCCGTCAGCTCGTCGTCACCGCATCCTGATTCATATTGCAGCTGCTCCACTGTAGCATATTATTGAGGAGCACGGCTGCTGCTGCTGTGGCTGCTGTTGGGGTGTGTATGCGTGTTGGAGAGTGGGTGTGTATTGGAGAATGCGTGTGTGTGTGTGTGTGTTGGAGAACACTTTGTACCGTGTACCTCAACACAGGAAACACACAAAAGACAGGGGGAAGACGGGGGTGGGAGGCCGTTCAGGCTAAATCAAAAGACCACAGCATGTGCGCACACACACACACGCACACAGACACACGCACACACACTTGTTTGATGTCTGCTACGAGCCTGGTAGGATTACACTGACAGGGCACTCCCTGTCTTTTGTTCTGGCGCGTGGCTTTGCTCTTGTCTAGCTCCTCTCCATTCTCTTTGCTCTGGGGGCTGCTGCTGCTGCTGCTGCTCGGACACCACCTGGAAGAGAAGGGGGCCAAACTGGCTCCCAGCACTCAATACATGGCCAGGCGCAACACACGCACGCACACGCACGCACCACAGGTGGCAGCACACAACAACAGTCACCGTTAAGCAGGCAGAGTCACTTGCTAACCATAGATCAGGGTGACATCAAAACGAAACTGGTCCGATATGAATCTCAAAACTTCAATAAGTCAAATCAAATGATACATTATCACTTGATGCCATTATTATGAAATAGAAAGTTGTTGAGGATTACAAAATCAAAGTGAAGAATGAGGGGAAAGGATTCTTTTTTTTTCTAAGTTTAGTGACTATTGACTTTGTAGTCTTTTTAGTGTTTGCTTGATGATACAAATCCTCAATTCAGGTCTGCCAAAAGCACAATGCCATACTTCAGGGGCTGCCCCAGTTGAGTCAGTGCCTCATACACACACACAGCATCAGATGCCCCGGAGCCTGTGACTTGAACCAGGGAATCCCTCCACCCACACGCACAAGCAACACACACACAAAATCATCATCACCCCCTTGGGAAAACCACATTTGCCACCCCCTTAAATTTCCCCCCGAAAGCCCCGCCAAACCTCCCCTTGCCTGTCTCTCAGTGCGCCCCCTCCTCATCCTCCTCCTCGCCTTCCACTCCACATCCAGCTCTGATTAACAGACGTGCTGGGCCAGCCTCCTAATGAAGCGCACCTACCCAGCTAAAGTGGCACGCACGCATACACATGCACACACAAACACACGGCTTTGTTCATGTGTGTGTGTGTGTGTGTGTGTGTGTGTGTGTGTGTGTGTGTGTGTCTTAATGAAACACACCTATCCAGCTAAAGTGTGTCACATTCCACGACGCTAATAATAGGGTCGGGCGCGTACGCACGCACGCACGCACACACGCACACCTACTGCCACAAATGCTCACCTTGGCCCACCGTAGGCACGGCACAGCCCCCAAACCTGGGCTGTGTCCTGGTTAATAGAATATAGATTACGCTGTCAAGAGTGGGGGCATGGAGAGGAGGAGGGGAGAGAAGGAGAGGAGAGAGGAGGGGAATGGGAATGGGCTTGGAGAGAGAGGGACGTGGGAAGGAGGAGTGGGATTGAAGAAGGAGGGGGGGTGGATTGGAGGGCCCTAATTAGAGATGAGACGCCAGACCAATTTGAAGCGGCGCAACAGAGAAAGAGAGAGAGAGAGAGAGCAAGAGAGAGAGAAGAGAGAGAGGGAGTGAGAGAGCGAGATACAGAGAGGAGGGGTGGGGAGTGGGGGGGTTCTGATAAATGAAAGGGGACATGATGCGCAGCAATACTTCCTGAACCCATTAAATAGAGCATCAGGCAGTAATGATCCTTATAACTACTGCAAGGTGCACTTCAGGAACACACACACACACACACACACGTACGCATGCACGCACGCACACCCCTCTAAAACAAATTACACAATTTGTCAAATACACTACACAAAAAAACACCATGGTTGTCCCCTTCTCAAGAATGAGCAACCATTTTCCAAGGAAAGATCTTCAAGTGAATGTTATTTGCATTGCGCAGAATGCAGACACCAGCTTTACAACAGCTAACTTACGCCAGCATTCAGGAGGACACAGCCACCGTCCCAAAAAAAAAGAGAGTATACGAGATACAGCCAGGGTTGCCAGATGAGATTGATGCCTGGAAGCACCAAATCCCGTCCAATTCCATTGATTTCTATGGCCAAAAATCAGCAGGAAACCCGCCCAAGTGCCATTTTTATTCGCAGATGTCCATCCTAAGCAGCCCAATTGGGCAGGAAACCGCCGGGAAATCTTGCAACACTGGATACAGTGCCGTCCCCCGTGGGGCAAATCAATCCTTCAAATCGTCCTCTCCTCCTGACCAGGTATATTTTGCGACAATTTCAGTCTTGGGGAAAAAAAACTCCAAACAAACAAAGAAGTTAAATATGAAAAACCCAAAAGGGAGTTGATTTGATTTCAGTGCGGTTGGGACGGTTCCCAGGGATATTTCATCCAGCGCTGCTCTCTCCCCGCCCCAAATGCTGCATGAGGCCAGAGGTCCACCCCAGTAGCCAGACACTGAGAAAGATTTTTACAGGCATAGTCAGCCGTGATACGGGCAGATGTCCTGTCGCGCAGCAGCACAGCCACAATCCACTCCATAATTTCATCCAGATCCCAACGACCGCGTCTGGCCAAGTCATCTTGGCAAAGGGGATGTTGATATGCAAAACAAAAACGCTATGTTGGTTTCGTTTTCAAACGGTTTACCTGCCACTGCAAAGACAGAGTCGGGGGAGAACATTTCTGTTGTTAGAGAGACTTCACGAGGACCTGAAACTCTACCAACATTACACAGTAACTTCTACACTGTATTTAGAAAATCAGCAGGGTTTATACTTTTGCATTCAACTTCATAGTTGAATAATACTAAAACAGTTTCCCAAACAGAGCACCATTTCCATGCAGGCTTAATGTAACGGCCATGACTGAGTCCATCCGTCCTACTGTAAGCTGTGAGCCATACAGCGTTGTGAACGTTGTCAACACAGCACATCTCTAGCCTTAGGGCAAACTGCCACAGCACTCACCAACACACACAGGCGCACGCGCACACACTTCAGCTACTGTGTAGCCTGGTAATTCATAACTGAGTTTTTTTTTGTTACACCCATGGCTTTGCTGCCATGACTTCTGGGCTGTAATAAAAATGTCATATTTCATATTAAGTAGTTATGAATCTACTAGTGTTTCAGGTATGATGCTATTGAAGAAATGGTGGAGATTTTAATGGTCGCGTGTTTGCCTATCTCAGAGTAATGCTACTGCTTTGCATGACAGCATGACCAATGCACTCCCATTTGATCTGATAGGAAAAACACAGAGAGAGAGAGAGAGAGAGAGAGAGAGAGAGAGAGAGAGAGAGAGAGAGAGAGAGAGAGAGAGAGAGAGAGAGAGAAAAAGAAAGAAAGAGAAAAAGAAAGAAAGAGAAAAAGAAAGAAAGAGAGAGACACACATACTTCTCTGCACCTGCTCAAAACAGAAAATGAGTTTTCCACCCACCTGTAAATTGGAATTTCATTTAGCCGTAATTAAGCCAGTGCTTATCTGCCTTACTGCCTCATCAAAATAATAATGTTCTTTTAGACTTCAAGCTGTCTGCCGCCTGATGCTATGGCTTCAGAAAAAAAACAGTTGGCAGCTAAATTAAAACAAGTTTTGTAAAATCATGCACTTTCTTCAAAAATATTTACTCAGACGCAGAGTCAGCCTGCAAAGCAGTCACATTGCGTTTTTTGGCTGATTTTGCCATCCGACAACTGAAGCCAGAATTAATAGAAAACATCAAAATATGAACGTGCACAATAGGATGCAACGCTCTTTTAATATGATGAGGAACGCATAAGTATTTCTAGCCATACATGGAGGTTAAGTTTTAGTCTAAAATGAACACCGTTACAAATCATTCCTCATAAATAATATTAGAATATCAGTAGCAGGTCTGTGATTCAGGACTGAAGCATGAATGGATAGTGAGAGAGCTCCCAAAGATCCCAGGCTGCTTCAGCAGTGAACCAGAGCCCTGGTGTTCACATGACCAGAAACAGACAGCTGCATCCTGAACATTAAAAAAAAAAAATCAAAAAAAAAAAAATCACTTGATATTACTTTAGAAAGGCGGCAGTATTGCTGTTAGACTATAGGGCTATTAGCCGTCTAATGCAGTCAACAAGTATGCAACACTCAATATCACAATACGCTTTACCGTCGCAAATACAAGACATTTTCCCATATGAATAATATTACACCAGGCCATATATTCATTTGTCAAACCACTCTTTCTTACAGGTAGAGCTCCTAATGTAAACCTTAATAGAAATCTTACACACACTCAAGCTGAGGCTCTTTTCTCTGTCTATAACTCCCTCTCTCACTTAAGAGACCTAGCACACTTCCAAAATGGGCCTGTAATATGCTGGCCTCAAGCCGGGGATATTTATAGGCATTAGCTATAAAGATTTCCATCCAGGCAGGGCCACAGTGTGTTTCTGAGCGTGTGTTTCTATGTGTGTGTGAGAGAGCACACAGACACCAAAGAATTTGCACACTTAAAGAAACCGCTTGATTATGGCTGGGAAAATATTACACACCCGCATACACGTGCGGAGACACACACACCAGTGGGGGTTCTCTACCTTTCCCGAACACAAACATTGCAAGATGTGTACAAGTGTTTAGAGACACACAGAGACAGATAGAGAGAGGCGTAGATGAATCGAGGAAAAAAAAAGAAGGGAGAGGAGGAGTAGGAGGAGTAGGAGGAGTAGGAGGAGGAGAAGGAAGAGCAGGTCTTCCACATAAGCTACTTTTTCCCCCCTAAGAGGAGTGTATTAGCTCCCAAGTGCTGGGTGAGCAGCTAATTGCCAGCCTTTATTTAATTAGAGCTTGGCGCTAGGCTAGCTACCGTGCCGCACCCTCTTCCTTCCTCCCTGTCTGGAGGAGAGGAGAGGAGAGGAGAGGAGAGAGGGAGAGGGAGAGGGAGAGGAGAGGAGAGGAGAGGAGAGGAGAGAGGAAGAGGGGGAGGCAGAGGAGACGAGAGGAGAGGGGAGGAGAGGAGAGGAGAGGAGAGGAGAGGAGAGGAGAGGAGAGCTGGTGGGCTGAGTAGAGCGTGCACAGCAGAGGTGGGTGAACCCAGCAGACAAATTGGCCTGGCATTGCCCCCCCCCCACCCCCCTCACCAGCCTGGGCATCAGCCACCACTGACACCACCACCACCACCACCACCATCCACAAACACACGCATGCATACACACACAAGCAGGGAAGGGGTTATTATGTAGGGGGAGGGGGAAAGGCAGGGCCAGGGACAGGGCCAGGGATAGGCAGATACAGAGGCAGAGGGAGGGTGAGAGAGAGAAGTGGCAGAGGGGAGGAGTGAGAGAGAGAGAGAGAGGGAGGGAGCAAGAGAGCGAGAGAGATCAGAGGCAGCAGGAAGGAGTGAGAGAGCCACCGAGAGAGAGAGGGAGAAGAGAGAGGAGAGTTAAAGGGGGGAGGGGAAGGTCAGCCCGCAGCGATCAAAGAGCCTCTTGGCTCCCCTCAGGCCTCAGGATGCAACACGGGCAGGAGGGAGGGAGTAGGAGAGGAGAGAAGAGAGAGGAGGAGAGGAGAGAGGGCAGGGGGAGTAGGAGAGGAGAGAAGAGAGAGGAGGAGAGAGGAGGAGAGGAGAGAGGGGAGGGGGAGTAGGAGAGGAGAGAAGAGAGAGGAGGGAGGGAGTAGGAGAGAAGGAGGGAGTAGGAGAGGAGAGAAGAGAGAGGAGGAGAGGAGGAGAGAAGGAGGGAGTAGGAGAGAAGAGAGGGGAGGGGGAGGAGGAGGGAGTAGGAGAGGAGAGAAGAGAGAGGAGGAGAGAGGAGGGAGTAGGAGAGGAGAGAGAGGAAGGGGAGGAGGAGGGAGAGGAGAGGAGAGGAGAGGAGAGGAGGAGGAGGAGGGAGTAGGAGAGGAGAGAAGAGAGGGGAGGGGGAGGATGAGAGGAGAGAAGAGAGGGGAGGGGGAGGAGGAGGGAGGAGAGGAGAGGAGAGGAGAGGAGGAGGAGGAGGGCAGGAGGGGAGGAAGAGGAGTAGGAGGAGGAGAGCAGAGGAGGAGGAAGAGGAAGAGAAGGGAGAGCAGAGGAGGAGGAAAAGGAGAGCTGAACAACAAAGAGGAGAGGAGAAGAGGAGGAGGAGCGCAGAGAGGAGAGCTGAACAGCACAAAGAAGAACAGAGAAGAGGACAGAAGGAGGAGGAAGAGGAAAGCAGAGGAGGAGGAGGAAGAGGAGAGCAGAGCAGAGAGCAGAGCAGTAGTGCAATCAGAGATTTTTTTTAGGAAGGGAAGATATGTCAGAATCGTAAGTGTCCATAGAAATTAACGGTGAAGATTCGTAACGCAAATATGGCGTCTACCCGCTCATCTCCCGCCTTTCTGGCAACAAGAACCAACTGCCTGCTGAGCTGCTTTGCCATTCATCCAATCATCTAGCTGCATCGGCGCTCGCAAATTGTTGCACATGCTCAGTTGTGAAAAGCTGTCACTCTCATGCTGTTATGGAACTACTGCGCCTGCGCAGTGTAAAAAAAAACGTGAGAAAAGTGACTTAAAAAGCTTTATTTTGACTCGCATGATACAACCAAGCAGTCTAGATATAGCTCAACTTTTCACGGCGGTTTCAACCTCCTGTCCTGTACTCAGTGAGACCAGATCTGAGAGTCAATGGGAAAAATGACTACTAATCGCGAAATAGCACCCCGAAGTCGTCAACAAGATGGCGGCTGAGTGACGTAACTTATACAAGAAGAACTTTGGTGCAGTAACAAAGAGGAGGATGAAAGCAGAGTTGTTGAGAAGAGGAGCATGAGAAGGAGCACGGAGGAGAAAAAGAGCAGAGATATTACAAAAAGGAATAGGAGCAAGGGTACTAGATGAGAAGAGAAAAGATGGAGGGAAGAAGAATGATGGGCAATGAGCCACCAACTGCAACTATGGTCGCACACCTGAGCTCAATGGGGGGGAGGGAGAGAGGGAGAGAGGGAGAGAGGGAGAGAGGGAGCGAACAAGACACAGACAGACAGAGACAGACACACTGATAGAGAGACAGTGACACTGGTAGAGAGACAGAGAGAGGGATTGAAAGAAATAGAAGAGTAAGAAGAGAGGCGGAAGCGATAAAGAGCCCTGGCTTGGCTTGGCTGCTGGGGCCAAGTTGAGTTAAGCTAAGTTTAGTAAGCTGCCGTTGCATAAGCGTGTGCGTGGGTTGGGTTGGGTGGATGGATGGATGGTAGTAGGCAGAGGAAGAAGTCTAAGGCTTGGGGGCAGATGTAGAGAGAGAGTAGGCTGTGTGTTAAGAGTCAGAGTCGGGGGGGGGGTCTGGGCAGAGGGTGTCGGGTGGGCCAGGGTGAAGTCAGGGTCAGGGCGAGTATATCAGAGGCAAGTTACGGCATGGCTACACAGGGTTAGTTAGGCAGCCTGCCGCGTGACACCAAGGGGCCTGGACGCGTCTGAGATTGGAAATGACGCTTACTGTGGATGGTAGGGCTGAGCAATATATACATCGAATTTATATTGTGATAGAAATATTGTTTGAACTCGATATTATGAAATTTGATATTGTTTGACAGCACTATTGATGTAATTTGCCTATAGTCCCAAAAGGTTGGTTACGGTAAGCGCAATACATTCCCCTCCATTTGAGCCATTGTGAGCACAGAGCAGACTTGCAACCCAACACTCATGCAAAACACCACTGTGTGTTTCTCTATGACCCACCACTCACACAGCTGAAGGGGGGAAGATTGTGAATTGTTTAGCAAAACCATTTCTCTTTAAAAAAATATCGTCTAAAAAAAAAAAACGTAATATCAATATAGACTGAAATAATCTTGATATTGATTTTTCTCATAAGCCGAGCAGCCCTAGCCCATGCTCACCAAAAGTGACCAATGCGACCAGAGCGACGGGAGCCATTATTTCTCTATGGAGGGTCTATGAGTGACCAAAATATTTAATATTAATATTTGCTGGGAGCGAAGCGACCTGGGTGATCAGAGCGAATTTCAGCGATTAAAAGTCAGCTAATATTACGGTAATAATGAGCTGTGGACGCGTCTCGTTCGGTGAATACCGATTGGAATGCTTATACCTTTGCATGTCGCAGGCCGACAAGCGAGAGCCATTATGTGATTGGCTAAAATCTAAATATAGCGAATACAGCCAACTTCTTCCAACGAACTTGGCTACTCTGCAGCTTTGAAAGTTTCTAGTGTTTACGTACAGGCTAGGAGAGAACTGGAGACGATGAGGCAGTCTGCTGGGCTGAGGAGGGGGTGATGATGGGGTGGGTGGGTGAGGGGGGGTGATGTGGGAGGGTGAGGGGGTGTCTGGGGGCACAGTGCCAGGGTTACAGATGGCACTGCGGAACGGATGGCAGCATGGCGAGGAGAGGAGAGGAGGAGAAAGGGGAGAGGAGAGGAGGAAGGGGAGAGGAAGGGGAAAGGAAGGGGAGGGGAGAGGAGAGGAG